>NW_024064794.1:814262-822935 GCF_009727055.1 Benincasa hispida | reverse complement strand
ATAAATTTATAAAATTTATATATATATATTTATAAAAATATATATATATAAATTCAGGGTCGGGGTCGGGGTAGGGATACTATCCTCGTCTTCGGACGGGGCCCCAATTAAATTCCCCGGTTTGACCTAATCCCCGGTCAAACCAGGGAATTCCCGCCCCGAACAGGGCGGGTCTCCCCATCGGATTTTTTGCCAACCCTACTAAGCGATCGTCTATACGATCGTCTAGTAAATATCGGACACTAAACGATCGCTCAGAAAAGGGTAAACGATCGTTTAGTAAATAGCGCGCGTGGGTGTAAGCGTTAAGCGATCGCTCAACACCATCGTATAGGTAACCAATTGTTCAAGCACTTTCGTATAGGCACAGGTTTTGCTAAGCGATGACACTCTTCAACACAATGTTCGCGCATTACAATGCTTAACACACCGTGAGCTATTTAAGCATCTCAAAGCGATTCTTCAACTTACTCATCTGTTATGAAAACAGAAGAGACGCCGACTGATGCTATTTTATTGAATGGAAATATGGATGATATGCGTTGATGGATTGTGTTGTGTATTCAAGTTTCCCCAGCGAAATTCAAGTGTAAATTCCTTTGAGTTTTCTGGTAAGTCCAGGGTCGAACACAAGGACTTGTGAAAATAGTTGCGTCGGTAATGTTGTGAAAACTTTGTAGTAACCAAGTAAATAAATAAAGTGTGGGTATGTTGTTGTGTTGATGAAAAAGAAGTAAATAAAGGCGGCGGATTTGAGAAAGATAGTTACATGGATAGATGCAATGAGTATGCGATGAACGAGTTGAGAAGGTCTTTTAGCTAGCGTTACACGGGAATGCGTCAAACATTGCGATCATGTTACAACCATGCACAACAAGTCATTTCCCAATGTAAATGTGATGCTCCTAAGTTTAGGACGCATGTGTTGAATGCAAAATGTCCATAGAGCTTATCCCTAAGTCTCTACTCTTGTCCTATGCATTGATGAAAAATGTGTGAAAGCAAGGTGACCGCATACAATCATACCTTATTACTAAGATGCATGCGATGCATTAACAACAAATAGTGCTCATTCCTAAGCGCCTATCTCCTGTTTATGCATTCTAATCTGGTTCTTCCAAACCTAGATTTTGACCTGACCTTCCCAAGTCTAAATCCTGTCTTTAGACTACCCTCATGAGTATCTCTAATAGACGAATGAAGCATACATAAACAAGATAATCGCAATAATGAAGATTCCCTCGTTATGCTAGTTAACTACTTCTCAACCCATTCAAATAATTTAGCTACTCAAGCTTAAATAACAGAGAGTGAACAAATATAGAGAAAGACATTCCATTCTTATAACTGAGTTGAGTACAAAATGATAATGGAAAATAAATGTAGATAGCCTGGTAGCAATTCCTTGCTGACCGAGGCTTTTTACACTAAATCTCTATTCTGATCTACAAATGTTCCCGCTTCTGCAGGCGTCGGCCCTCTCTCTATCTTGGTGCTTCCGGTGCTTTCCCAAGCTTGCCGGAACGATCTATCGACACACCTTCTTCCCTGTCTCTTATACACATCTAGATGTGTATAAGAGACAGATTCTCAAGCTTGCTAGAACGATCTATCGACACACCTTCTTCCCTGTCTCTTATACACATCTAGATGTGTATAAGAGACAGGTCGTACACTGCGTTAATGCATATTCTGCACAAAAATATAAAGTTCAACTGTTCTAATGCGTTGGACGTGTGCGACTGCAATACTATTGAATTTATGCTTAATGGACGCAATTTAACATATTTCATCAACGCAATCCAACATTTTTTAAGAAATTAGTACTATGATAACGTGCATTTCTGCCCGTTATCACCGACCTATTACCCCTTTAACCATCCAATTAATAGATAATGAATATAATCACATCATATTCATAACCTATGGATTAATATCATATATTAATCATAGTATTTTTCCTCCACTTGATATAAATCATATTCATATCTAATTTCCTCCAAATTAATGTATCTCATACATAAAGTTAATTATATCATATATAATTAAATAGTTCAATTATATCATATATATAATCGAATTCTCTCTTGTCAATTTGAACATTTCAAACTAGCCCAAAAACTGATTCTCAACTTGTATCCAAAATACCAAGGGGACCTTATGAACCTATGGCTCGAAGCTCCAACGGAACGTGAATAACTGACTAAACTCTTTAGCCACGATATCCACCATCCGTTGACTACCAGCCATTCCACTAAAGACCGCCAGTTGAACTCTTCTTGCCATATATATATTTCTATGTCCATTGGATATAACCAATCATCAGCACGATGACCTTTCACAGATGCTCGTAATTATAACAAGCCAATTTACCGTTTTGCCCCTATAGTTATATCTTACTCCTTAAATACCACTGATCCCTCTAATGAACAATACAACATAGTCCTACTATGTGTGAACACCTCTCGGGCCATGAGAAGGTGTGTGGCATCACATCGTTCAAGCTCTAGGATCAACCCTTAAGAGAGCAATCTATCTACTTACCCTCTGCTTTGGGGAAGGAGTGAACTCAAACTTGTGAAGCTGAGTTCCCAGCTTCCAAATTAGACGAATCCCCAAAGTGGTAGGTTTGAGTCGGCGCTCTGACCACTCGCACCTATGCAAATCAAAGGACTTCCCTCAATGGCAAGAGTTCCCAACTCACTCAGGATCAAAGTCATGTTACCTATGGTCATCCTAGTGAAGTGAAGTCTCTGTCATGAACGGAGTTATATGACAAGATGTTAACACTTCGAGGTCAGGTCTTATACAAACTCTTTGTAATAGAACACCCCCGCTCGCATGTCCTCTACACGAATCATCAGGATCAAACCATTTGTTACAAGTCACAACACTTGTAACTACTCCACAAAGAAGGTCGCATCTGTAATGTCACCAGGATAAGGTTTCCCTCGTCTATCCATATACAACACTTGTAACATCTACAAGGCATGATCCACTTGTATGTTTCCATATACATGCTTAAGTTACAACGATAACTAAGGATCTTAGTTTATTGGTTTTGTTGGAGTTTGTGCCCTAAAGTCTTGTGTTCTATAGTTTGTAAACAATTTTGTATGAACGCTTGGGATGTATAATATATATGATATTTACTTCACTTTTTGACTTTCCACATCTATATATTTTTATTTTACCACAAACCATTAAACTTAATATCCCTGGTTATCTTTATGTAACTTAAGCATGTATGTAGTGATGTACAATCTTAAGTGACAACCAAAATGGTATGTAGTATATGGATAGAGGAGGGAAACGTTATCCTGGTGATATTATAGATACAACCTACTTTGTAGATGTTACAAGTGTTGTAAAGTGCTACAGATGGTCTGATCCTGATCATTCATGTGGAGACTTGCGATCAGGGGTATCCTATACAAAGGAGTTTGTATAAGACCAGACCACGAAATGTTTAGTCTCATTATATTACGCCGTTCATGACAGAGACTTTCATTTCACTATGATGACCATAAGTAACATGACCTTAATCCTAAGTGAGTTGGGAACTCCTGCCTATGAGGGCGGTCTTTTGATTTGCATGGGTGCGAGTAGCCAGATCGCCGACTCAAACCTACCACTTTGAAAAATCGTCTGATTGGGGAGTTGGGAACTCAGCTACACAAGACGAAATTCACTCATTGCTTGAAGCAGGTGTAAGTAGATGGATTGCTCCCTTACGAGCTGATTTCTGGGCTTGAATAATATGGCACCACACACTTTCACATGGCTCGATAAATGTTCACTCATAGTAGGACTATGATGTATTGTTAATTAGAAGAATCAATGGCATTTAAGGAGTTAGATGTAACTACAGGGGCAAGACAGTAAATTGGCCCAACTATACTTACAAGCGATCTGCGAAAGGTTATCGTACTATTGATTGGTTATATAAAATGGACACAAAGATATATCTGTAGTGCGAAGAGTACAGTTGTCGGTCTTTTATGGAGTGCCCAACAGTTAACAGATGGTAGATATCGTGATTAAAGAGTTTAGTTAGTTATTCATATACCGTTGGAGCTTCAAGCTACAGGTTCATAAGATCCCCTTGGTAACTCAATGGATTCAAGTTGAGAATTAGTTTTTGGGTTAGTTTAAAGTGTTCAAATTAACAAGAGGGAATTTGATTATATATGATATAATTAAATTGGTTCAATTATATGTGATATAATTGATTTGATGTATTATATATAGTAATTGAAGGAATTAATATCAATATGATTTATATTAAATAAAGGAGAAAAGAACTATGATTTAAATATTACATATGATGTGATATTAAAATTATAGGTTATAAATATAATATGATAAATTAGTTATTATATATTTTTATAATAAAAACAATTATGAGATAATTGTTAGTTGGTTATTTTCTTTTCTCCATTAACCATGCAAGTGGGAGGTTATTTTCAGTTTTAATAACTTAAGAATAAAATGAAAAGAGTTTTCATGTTTTGAATAATCATATCATTATCGCATACTAATCGATGGAGTGAAAGAAAGTTATAAGATAGCCCTTTCGATATAGTAAACGACCAAACGAGTTTGCTAGACAATTGCTCCTCGTTTCTAGACGATCAAGTACGCAGTATCTATACAATAGACTACACTTTCTCCCACTTACTAACACTTTCTTCTACTTACTCGGTCATTTACTTCCTCTTTCCTTCTACCAAACTCACATAGAGCCCACATCTACTGGATTCTCACTCCGAGAATACCAAGGTAACCGAGTGGTAGTACCAAGTATTGCTGTTTGGTATCGAGGATCTGACTGTTCGTGATTTTATTGGTGGTTCGTTGCGTTCGTGTTCGTGATTGAGTTTGTTGGGACGCCTGACCAATGTGGATCGAGGGAATCTCTGAAGAAGAGTTCTTCAAAGGTATGTTATTCCATTCCCTTTGTTTTAGATAAAAAGCATACTGCAATTTTCTCTATAATTCATAACTGTTCTTGTATATTTGTGAATGCGTTTATTATTTCACAATGGGCTTGGAAAGATCTTGCTTCCACTCAATGGTTATCTTGAATAAGAGTTCCTTCATTGAGATCATAGAGTCCCTGAGAAGAATGTTTAGACAGTCGTCCACTCAGCTCAGGCACGATGCGCTCAAATACATCTTCAATGCCCGCATGTCAGGGGGGCCTCTGTTCGAGAACATGTTCTGAATATGATGGTTCACTTTAATATGCCAGAGATGAATGAGTTTGTCATTAATGAAGTCAGTCGGGTTAGCTTCAGCTTGAAAACTTTACCTAAAATTTTCCTACAGTTCCATAGCAATGTTGTTATGAACAAGATTGACTACAACCTGACCACCTTGCTAAAAAAGCTACAGACTTACTAATCCTTGATGAAAGTTAAGGAACAGAAGGGTAAGGCAAACGTTGCCTCGTCCTCCAACAAGTTCCATAGACGTTCGACCTCTTAAACCAAGTATGTACCCTATTCTTCTGGCACCAAAAAGTAGAAGAAGAACAAAGGAGGTCAAGGGAAGGCTAACCCACCAGCTGCTACCCAAAGAGGCAAGAAGGTCAAGGCTGTAACGGGATTATGATTTACTTACATTGATATTGCAATCAACAAGGACACTGACAGAGCAATTGTAACACCCCGTATTTTTTTTCTCTAGTATTAGTGTAATTTCAATAATTTTGTTAGTGGAGGACATTTTTGGAATTTTGGAGTTCAAGTGTAAGTGTAAGAATTTAATTTTGATCTTATAAAATTGTTCAATTTAGAAATTAATGGCAGGTGTTATTTTCACTTTTTGGGAAAGAAAAGAAGTTGATAAAATAAATTGGAATAAGTAAAGGAATAAAATAGAGTTTATTTTATTTCATTTTTTAGTTTTTTAGTTTTTTATTATTTCTTCTTCTTATTATTTTTTTATAAAACAAATTAAACCCTTCTTCTTCTTCAACCTCACCGCGCCTCCCCCCTTTTCGTAGAAACCCTAGCCACCGCCGCACCCTTCGAGCCGCTCAGTGCCGCCTCCCAGCCGATCTCCTCTGCGCGTCTCGCCGAACGTTTACGTCCGCGAGCAACGTGTGCCACCAGCGGCCTCAACTGCGCGATCTCTCCCTTTTCAGTCGCGTGTCTGCGCCTCTCCTCGTCGCCGACTCTTCGCGCCGGAGTTTCGCACGCCTCCACTCACATCACGTCGGTTGTCGTCGAGTCTCTGCCGTCCGCGGGTTCCAGATCTAAGGTCGTGCGAGTTCTTTGTCATTTGTGGGTTCGGTGCCGTTGCCAGATTTGTCCAGTCGTCCGCCGCCGTCTCCTTTGGCCAAGTCCTCGACAGCAGATTGCGTTGTCCTTCTCCTGCGCGTCTGCGAGTCGCCACAAATAGACTGAGCGTTTCGTTCGTGGGTCGTCGCGCTGTTCGCGAGTTTCCAGCCGCTCGTCCGCCCAGATCTGAAGCCCAGCTGTTCGCGAGCCCGTCCGACGCGGTCCAAAGCCACCACCTCAGTTTCTTCTTCACGTCCTCTGTTCAGCTCAAGCGTCGTCCACTTTTGATCGATTTGGGTAAGATTTCTTCAGTTTAGTTTGGGTTGTTTACTGTTGATTTTTGAATGCCATTTACTTCTGACATCAATCTGTTGATGCCCACTGTGTTTCAGTTTTGGATTAAAGTTTTTTTTAATGCATTGAGATGCCGATCAGTGAAGCTGGAGTTTGTTTCATCGAAGTTTGGATGTTGAGAATTTTTTATTTGGGTTATATTCTTAGGATTGGAGTTTAATTTTGATTTTTCACTATAGAGGATAAATTTGTTTCGATTGAGCTCAAACTCTAGTAAATAATCTTACTACTCGATACACTATAGATTTAATATTGAGGATCCTGCAACAGTTTTTTTTATAATAATTTTGATTGTTCTGAGGTTGGATGGACTACTTATGATGGATATATGAGTATGTGGTAATATATTGGAATATGATTATGTATGAGCTTGATTTAGAATTTTATGAGTTATATTAAATGATGATTGAGCATGACCCTTAAATTATGAGTTAAGTAGCACTCCTATTGGAATACCTTAAGCTAGATGAGGATTAGACATTTGCTGATCTATGTAGTTATGCGATTTATTATGAGAATGTGTAGACTGTATGATATATTACGAAATCCTTTGTTGTTTACATGATTTAGTGCATGAAAGTGATGTACTACAGTTGATCCATTTAAAACTAGAATAAATACGTAAGTTGAGGTTAATTAACATGAGGTTGACAATGAGGAGATTTTAGAGAACTCATGATGATGTGAAGGTTATATGTAATATGAAGTTAGATGTAATATCTTTTCCTTTCCAGACTATATGACTGCATGAAAGTGATGCACGTCCAAGGGCGCTAGTACATGAAAGAGATGTACTAGGGTTGGTGTGTACGAAAGTGATACATACCTAGAGGGTACTATGGTATACGAAAGAGGTACATACTCAGTGGGTTATGTGTATACGAAAGAGGTGTATACATAACCATGTGTACGAAAGAGGTACGCATCCTTTTATAGAGAGGATCTGGGGTGTACGAAAGAGGTACATACTCAGTGGGTTATGTGTATACGAAAAAGGTGTATACATAACCAGGTGTACGAAAGAGGTACACATTCTGTGGGTTGTGTATACGAAAGAGGTGTGTACGTAATCATGTGTATGAAAGAGGTACACATTAAGTGAGTTATGTGTATACGAAAGTGGTGTATGCATAACCACGTGTATGTAAGAGATTGTGTTTCCTCCGGGATTCACAAGTGGTTGTGGGTCCTACGGGACTTACTAGAGGTAGTGAGCATACCTAACTACAGTAGGATAGAAACAAAATTTTCATGTATGTACGTGTCCCAGGAGGACTAGAGCAGTTTATATGTGATGACATGTAGAAATGCATGTCATCTTAGGCCTTTTACTTAAAATTATGAAGGTTAGGCAGAATATACGTCGATCATGATAGAAATTCACAAGAATATGAGTTTGCGTTGATCAACATGTCGAATATCAGCTAACCTGTTATTTTGCGTTAATTATGCGTTCAATGTTCTATCTTTATGGCTAATGCAAGAAACGAACGCAAACGCGGAAACCGGGCCACCGCAACTCTACACGACCACCACAATCTTTATAGCTGCGGTGACGCATATGGCTGATTATTGCAACATCCATGCGTTGATCGATGCGTTTGCCTTTGTGATGGAGTGTTTCCCTGCATGCGGTTGTCTATGCAGTGGTCCGGTTTTCGCGTTTGCGTTCATTTTCTGCATTAACTATAAAGATAGAAAATTGAACGCATAATTAACGCAAAATAAAGGGTTAGCTGAGATTCGACATGCTGATCGACGCACTCATATTCTCGTGAATTCCTATCATGATCGACGCATATTCTGCCTAACAACCTTCATAATTCTAACCTTCATAATTCTAAGTAAAAGGCTTAAGATGACATGCATTTCTGCATGTCATCAATATGTTCCACTAGGGTAGGCATCTAGAGGACATAGATGCTTAGCCTGACCCCAGTAGTGGGGTTACTTACTGAGTATTTTATACTCACCATTTTCTCATGTTTATGTTTTAGGTAAGAGTAGGGACGCGCCGGCGAATGACAAGCGG
>NW_024064794.1:771751-814254 GCF_009727055.1 Benincasa hispida | reverse complement strand
AGTAGTGGGGTTACTTACTGAGTATTTTATACTCACCATTTTCTCATGTTTATGTTTCAGGTAAAACTAGGGACGCGTCGACGAATGACGAGCGGAATTCTTGATCGAGCCACTGTGACCAGTTTTATGCTTCCGCTCATGAAATTTAAACTTCTTTTCATGTTTTTCTTAGCTTCCAGTGTTGATATTTAAAACTTAATATTAAGAATCGCTTCCAGATTTATTTATTATTATTTATGATTTATGGGTATCCTATCGTTGTTTTTAATATTTGAGATTAAATGCAAAATCTTTTAAATTTACCTAATTTAATTAGCATTTATTTCATCATAACAGAGTCGTTTTAAGTCCCATGCATGCATGTGTTTAGTAACGGCCTAATTTAAGTCCTAGGGGGTCGGGTCGTTAAGCAATTTCCCCAAATACTTGACAGAGAAGAAGAAGACGAAGTAAGGGAAATATGATTTACTTGTATTGGAAACTTGCTTAGTGGAGAATGATGATTCGACCTGGATAATAGATCCAGATGCAACAAATCACGTTTGTTCTTCATTTCAGTGGCAACTGACAATGGGTGAGATGACGATGCATGTTGGAAATGGGCACGTCGTCTTAGTGAAGTCGTATATTTTATTACAAAATGTTCATATAGTTCTTGATTTGAATAAGACTTTAGTTTTTGTAAAGTGTTTAATTGAACAATTTAATAATGTAAATTTTTATGATGTGTTGAGATTTTATTTCGCTAAGTTGGAAGATAATCTTTACGTATTAAGACTGTTACCAACAAAGGCCCTCCTTAATACTGAACTGTTTAAAAAATAACTTAAAATAAATGACAGAAAAATTCTCCTAAAGAAAATGCCCATCTTTGGCACCTAAAATTTGGTTACATAAATCTCAATAGGATTCAAAGATTAGTTAAGAATGGTTTTCTAAGTGAGTTAGAAAAAATTTCTCTATGTGTATATGAGTCATGTCTTGAAGGCAAATTGACTAAGAGATTTTTTACTAGAAAAGGTCATAGAGCCAAGAAGAGGAAAGTTTGAATATTTTATCACCTTTATTGATTCATTGATGATTATTCAATGTATGGGTACGTTTATTTAATGTAAATAAGTCTAAGGCTCTTGAAGAGTTTAAGGAGTACAAGGCTGAAGTTAAACGTGCATTAAGTAAAACAATAAAAATATTTCGATCTGATCGAGGTGGAGAGTATGGATTTGAAATTCAAAGACTATTTAATAGACCATGGACGTATATCCCAAACCAAATCACCTGGTAAACTTAGTAAAATGGTATATCAGGAAGGAGAAATTGAACCCTATTAGACATAATTCGGTTTATAATGAGTTATGCTTCCTTGCCTAACTCGTTATGGGGTTATGCAGTAAACTCTGCAGCCTATATTTTGAACTGTGTTCCATCCAGAAGTGTTACTGGAACACCTTTGGAGTTATGGAATGGTCGTAAAGGTAGTTTGCTCCATTTCAGGATCTAGGGTTGGCCAACACATGTGCTTAAAGCTAATACTAAGAAATTGGAATCTCGTTCGAAATTGTGCATATTTGCAAGTTGCCCCAAAGGAACGAGGAGTGACTACTTCTATGATCCTAAAGATAATAGAGTGTTTGTGTCGACAAATGCTATATTTTTAGAAGAGAACCACATTACGGAGCATAAACCACGCAATAAAATAATGTTAACTAAACTTTCCATCAAAATTATTGAACCGTCAACAAGAGTTGTTGAAGAGCCAAGTATATCGAAAAGAGTTATTGATGTTGGTTCATCTAGTAGTTCACATCTACCTCAATGTAGTGGGAGGGTTGCGAACCTGCCTATACATTATATGGATTCAACAGAAACTTTAGTTGTCATATTTGATGGCGATGTTGAGGATCCATTGTCCTATAAAAAGGAAATGGAAGATATTGACAAAGATAAATGGATCAAAACTATAAATCTCGAAATAGAGTCTATGTATTTCAATTCATTTTGGGATCTGGTAGATCAACCTGAAGGGATAATACCTATAGGTTGCAAATGAATCTACAAGAGCAAACAGGGTGCTGATGGGAAGGTGCAAAACTTCAAGGCTAGGCTTGTGGAAAATGGTTATACCCAAGTTAAGGAAATCGACTATGAGGAGACTTTCTTAGCTGTTTCCATGTTGAAGTTTATCCAGATATTCTTGTCCATTGCCTCATCTAATGATTATGAGATTTGACAAATGAACGTAAAGATTGCCTTTTGAAATGGCAATCTTGAGGAAACTATCTATTGAAGGAACTCGTTTTGAAGGAGATCCTTGAGCGGAAGTGGATCGTCCAAATTTCATTAATTATTGAAAACTAAATTTATAGTAAACATACAAGATATGCATTCAAAATAAATTACAACATGCTTGATACAAGAAAAAGGGTTCAAGAAATATTACCCTTGAAGAACTTTTCTTCGTATAACTCCCTTGAACAGTCATGAACACAACAACCTCTTGAAGACTTTCTTCAAGAACTCCTCGAACCAAATAGAGATACAACCACAACAAGCCTTTGGTATTGTCAAGGTGAGAACCCAGCAGTTGTGGGCTCTGACTATTTTGTTAAGAGGAATTGTTTGAATTTGGAGGAAGAAGAAGATGGAAGCACACAGAACATTTCTGTTAAAAACTAAATCGTATAGCCAATCCTTCAATCGTGTAGAGGAAGAAGAGAAACACCGTTCTTTTATTCCTCTTGCCATAAACTCAAATAACCACCCACTAAGGTGGTTGGAGAGAAAAGAGGGAACTTATTATTTAAAATAATAATAAAATAATATAAATAAATATGATAACTAACTTATTATATTATATTTATATTAAACTATATGTTATAATATAACACATAACCTATAGTTTCAATATTGTATCATATACAATATAAACTATAGTTTCTTTTCTATATTTAATGACATTTAATATAAATTTACCTAAATTTACCAACTATGAATCACATTCATAGATAATATATTTGAATTTCATTCAAATATTTATTTTCTCCAATTAAACTAGAATATATCAAATACATTATAACAAGTATATCATATACGATTGAATCAACTTCTTAAATTCAAATTAACCCAAAAACTAATTCTCAATTAATTTTTTTTGAGCTACCAAGGAGACCATATGGACCTGTAGCTTAAAGCTCCAACGGTACATGAATAATTAATTAAACTGTTTAATTATATTATCCACCATCCGTTAACTGTTGGGCATTGCACTAAAGATCGACAGCCGCACTCTTCGCATCACAGATATATTTTTGTGTCCATTGGATATAACCAATCAACAGTACAATAATTCTTCACAAATTGCTCGTAAGTATAGCTGGGTCAAATTACCGTTTTGCCTTTGTAGTTACATCTAACTCCTTAAGTACCACTATTCCCACTAATGAACAATAGATCATAGTCCTTTTATGACTAAATCCTTCTTGGGCCAGAAGAGAGTGTGGCGCCACATTGTTCAAGACTTAGAATCAGCCCTTAAGGGAGCGATTTATCTATTTACCTCTGCTTCAGGGAAGAAGTGAATTCCATCTTGTGTAGCTGTGTTCCCAGCTCTTCAGTCAGGCGAATTCCCAAAGTGGTAGGCTTGTTGAGTCGGCGATCTGGCCACTGTCACCCATATAAATCAAAGAAACGCCTTCATATGCAGAAGTTCATAACTCACTCAGGATTCAAGTCATGTTATCTATGGTCATCCTAGTTAAACGAAAGTCTCTATATGAACGGTGTTATATAATGAGACTAAACATTTCATGGTGCGGTCTTATACAAAATATCCCTACTCGCATGTCTAATACATGAATGATTAGGATAAGAACATTCGTAATACCTACAAAGCGGGCCATACTTGTAGAGTCACCAGGATAAGATACCAAATCTTATCCATCTACTACAGACCATTTAGGTTATCACTTAAACATAATTCACCTGTATGTCTCCACATGCATGTTTAAGTTACAACGACAACAATAATTTTGGATGTTAGTTTACTGGTTTGTTGTTAATGTAACTAAAATATCACATATTTTATAGACAAAGTGAATAAAATATCATATATTATTAATCACATAAAAGTTTGTTCATACAAAGTTTACAAATTATAGGACCCTACGAGAATTAGGGCATCAACCCCAACATCTATATGCAAGCAACCTGAGGGATTCATAACCCAAGGTCAAGAACAAAAGATTTGCAAGCTTATGGATTGAAACAGGCTTTTTGATTTTGGAATAAAATATTTGATAATGCAATCAAATCTTATGGTTTTGATCAAAATGTTGACGAGTCTTGTGTTTATAAGAAAATCATCAATAGTTCAATAACTTTTCTTGTGTTGTACGTAGATAATATCCTACTCATTGGGAATGATCTAAGTCTACCGACTGAAATTAAACATTGGTTGACAATCCAATTCCAAATGAAAGATTTGGGAGAGACGCAATTTGTTATGGGCATTAAGATCTTTAGACATCGAAAGAGCAAAACATTGGTTTTATCTCAGGCATCATACATTGACAAGATGCTCGTCAAATATTCGATGCAAAATTTGAAGAAAGGCTTGCTACCCTTCAGGCATAGAGTTACTTTGTCTAAGGAATAATGTCCTAAGACACCTAAAAAAGTTGAGGAAATGAGACGCATCCCCTATGCATCAGCCGTTGGTAGCTCGATGTATGCGATGTTATGTAGTAGACCTAACATTTGCTACACAATGAGGATAGTCAGTAGATATCAATCAAATCCAGGATTAGATCTTTGGAAACCCATTAAAACTAACCTTAAGTATATTTGGAGAACACTAGACTACATGCACGTGTATGGGTCTAAGGATTTGATCCTTACAGGATACACAGACTCTAATTTCAGACTAATAGGGAATCCGAGAAATTCACTTCAGGATCAATGTTTACACATAATGGAGGGCCTGTAGTTTGGAGAAGCAACAAGCAAATGTGTATTGCTGACTCCACAATGAAGGTAGAATATGTAACAGCTTGTGAAGCTGCCAAGGAGGCTATCTGGCTCAAGAAATTCTTGATTGATTTGGAAGTAGTTCTAGACATATCAAAGACCATCACCTTTTATTGTGATAATAGTAGTGCTATGGCTAATTTCAGGGAGCCCAGAAGTCACAAGCGTGGGAAGCACATGAAGCGGAAGTATCATCTAATACGAGATACTATGCATCAAGGGGACGTGAACGTCACAAAGAGCTTCGGTGCACAACGTTGTTGATCCATTTACAAAGGTTCTCACAACTAAGGTGTTTGAGGGTCACCTGTAGAGTATGGGTCTATGGGATATGCTACATTTTGTCTAAAGCAAGTGGGAGATGTTTTACTAGGCGCGTATTATATGCCCTAGTTTCTTGTTTTTTGTGTACTTTTGTATTAGTTTGACTTTTATGATCTACACCCTATTGGGGTTGATGTCCTAAAGTCTCGTTTCCTATAGTTTGAAATAGTTTGTACGAATGCTTGTATTGTTAATATATGATATTTACTTCACATCATGTATTTTTGCTCAATTGCTTGTTTTATTTGCATTACCACAAACCAATAAACATAAAATCCCTGGTTATCTGTATGTGACTCAAGAATGTATGTGGTAACATACAAGTGGATCATGTCTTGAATGATAACAAAAATGGTCTGTAGTATATGGATATAGGAGGGAAACCTTATCCTTGTAATGCTACGGATGCAACTCGCTTTGTGGAATGGTCACAAGTGTTGTGACTTATCACAGATGGTCTGATCCTGAACATTCATGTTGGGGACATGCGAGCAGGGGCGTCCTATACAAAGAGTTTGTATAAGACCTGACCACGAAGTGTTAACGTCTCGTTATCCAATCCCTGTCTCTTATACACATCTAGATGTGTATAAGAGACAGCCCGAGAAATGTTCACACATAGTTGGACTATGTTGTATTGTTCATTAGAATAATCAGTGGTACTTAAGGAGTGAGATGTAACTACAGGAGCATAACGGTAATTTGGCCCAACTGTACTTACAAGCATATGTGAAGGGTCATCGTACTCATGATTGGTTATATCTGATGGACACAGAAATATATCTGTGGTAAGAAGAGTTTAGCTGTTGGTCTTTAGTGGAATGTCTGACAGTTAACGGATGGTAGATCTCGTGGCTAAAGAGTTTAGTCAGCTATTCACGTACCGTTGGAGCTTCGAGTCACAGGTCTATTAGGTCCCCTGGGTAGCTTGGATAAAGTCGAGAACCAGTATTTGGGTTAATTTGAAATGTACAAATTTACAAGAGGAAGTTTGATTATATATGATAGAATTGGACTAGTTAATTATATATGATATAATTGGCTAAATGTATGAGATACATTATTTTGGAGGAAATTAGATATAAATATGATTTATATCAAGTAAAGGAGAAAATACTATAGTAGATATGTGATATTAAACTATAGGATAAAAAATATAATATGATTATATTAATTAATTGATTAATTATATGATAATTAATCGAAATTCACGTTCGGACGTGGGTTAGTGGGCCAACATCGGTTATTGTAACCGATGAATTAAAATGAAAAATGTTTTCATTTTTGAATCGTTCAATCGAAAGCTCGAAGAGAAAAGAGAACGCGTTGGTGTTTCCTAAACAATCGCTTAAGATAATCGAGAGACTATACGATAGCTACTCTCTGCCTAAACGACCGTCTACCTCGCACCTAAACGATCGCACACTGTCGCTTACACGATCACATAGCTTCTCTAAACGATTGTATAGTGTGTCGATTTTGCTCAATGATCGTATACCTTTTCCTAAACGATCGTTCAGTAAAATCTACATGATTGTGTAGCTTCTCCTAAACGATAAGCATTTCTGCTATGTGATAGCGTCTTTTTCCCTCCCATTTGCTTATCTCCTACACGATTCGTGTTTCCTCCTTCCTCTACCAAATTCACCAAAGACCACTCTTTGGGTTTTCACTCCGAGAATACCAGGGGCTCTTTACTGGTGGTGTTGTCCCCGCGACATTCGTGTTCGTGCGGTTATTCGTGCTGCTATTTTTGACGTTGCTGTTGGACGTTGGTAGATCACTTGGAAGGTTTCGCTGCTTGGAGAGCCGAAGTGTGAAGAACGTCTTCAACTGGTATGACATTCTTTCCCTTGTCATTTTGTTGTTCATAGCATGCCGATAATTAGTGTTTGTTTGCATAACTTTCGTATGAATGTATAATGTTGTATTTCAGTCACTGTGAGATCGGAGCGATCCAAACGTGCTCATGGAACTCTTAGATATGAGATCCTTCACATTCCACTAGCTTTAGAACAAGTGGGAGATTGTTGGGGTTGATGTCCTAAATTTCGTGGGTTCTGTAGTTTGTAATTGTAATGTACAAAGAATTTATTTATCTAATAAAATATCCGATATTTTATTTGACATTTAGTAGCATTAACCCACAAAACCAATAAACTAAGATCCACGGTTGTCTTCTATAACTTGAACATGTATGTGGAGACATACAAGTGAATCATGTTCAAGCGATAACCTAAACGGTCTGTAGTAGATTGATAAAGCTGGGTACCTTATCCTAGTGACAATATGAATACGACCCATTTTGTAGTTGTTTCAATTGTTGTAAGGTGCATCAAATGATATGATCTCTATCATTCATGTAAAGATATGTGAGTAGAGGTGTTCTATACAAAGAGTTTATATAAGACCAAAGCATGAAATGAATAGTCTCACTATATAACACAATTGATAGAAGAGACTTATATTTCACCAGGATACCATAGATGACTTGACCTGAATCCTGAATGAGTTGTGAACTTTTGCCTATGAAGGCGGTCTTTGATCTGTATGGGTAAGACTGGTTGGTTTAGTTGGCTCAATATGCCTACCATTTTAAGGATTCGTCCGATTAAGGAGCTAGGAACGCAACTACACAAGAAGGAATTCACCCCTACTTTATAGTTAGATGATGTAGAGAAATTGCTCACTTAAGGACTGATTGCAGGGCTTGAACAATATGGCGCCACACCCTCTTCTGGTATGAGAGGGTTTTGGTCATAGTTGAACTATGAATTATTGTTCATTAGAGGGATCAATGGTACTTAAGAAGTTAGATGTAACTATAGGGGCAAAACGGTATTTGCAAGAAATTTGAGAATGATTAATGCAACGTTGATTGATTATATCTAATGGGCACAAAAATATATTTGTAGTACAAATAGTGCAGTTGTCGGTCTTTAGTGGAATGACCGATAGTTGACGATAGTTGGGTAATTTAATTATAGAGTTTAATTATTTATCTAAGTACCATTGTAGCTTCAGTTTATAGGTTCATAAGGTCTCCTCGATAGTTCAACTTGAATTATTGAAAATCAAATTAATTTTGGATTTATTTGAATTATTCAAATCAATTATATATGATATAATTGATATAAATTAATTATATGTGATATAATTAATATATTGTATTATTGGGATTGGTGTCCTAATTCTCCCGGAGTCTCGTAGTTTGTAAACTTTGTACACATTGTTATTAATAAAATAAGAGTTATTTTATTTGCAATTATTCATATCCAATAAATAAAGATTTGTGACTATTTTATGTAAACTTAAGCATATATTTGAGATATACAAGTAGATCATGCCTTAAGTAATAACCTAAATGGTCTGTAGTATAATGATAAAGGAAGGATACCTTATCCTGGTGACACTATGGATACGGCCCGCTTTGTAGAGGTTTACAAGTGTTGTGAATTATCATAGATAGTCGGATCCTGATCATTCATGTGGAGACATGAGAGTGGGGGTGTCTTATACAAAGAGTTTCTATAACATCGGACTACGAGATGATTCGTCTCTTTATATAACACGTTGATAACTGAGACTTACATCTCACTAAAACGACCATAGTTGACATGACCTTAACCCTGAGTGTTTTGGGAACTCCTACCTATGAGGATAATCCTTTGATTAGTATGGATGAGAGTGGCCAGAGTGCTAACTCAAAAAGCGTACCTTTTTGGTGATTTGTCTGATTGGGGTGCTGAGAGCTCAGATACACAAGACGGAATTCACTCCTTCCCCGAAGCAGAGGTTAGTAGATAAATTGTTCCTTTAAGGGCTGATTTCGGGTCTTGAACATAGTGGCCATACCCTCTCTTTGGAAGAGAGGACCCAGTTATAGTAGTACTATGACTTATTTTTCATTAGAGGAATCGGTGATACTTAAGGAGTTAGATGTAACTATATGGTCAAAACGGTAAATTGACCCAACTGTAATTACAAGCGATTTGTGAAGGGTTATTGCACTGTTGATTGGTTAATATGGACACAAAAATATATCTATAGCGAGAAGAGTGCAACTGTCGGTCTTTAGTGGAGTGCCCGACAGTTAACGGATGGTGGATCTTGTGACTAAAGAGTTTAGTCAGATATTCACGTATTGTTGGAGCTTCAAGCTACAGGCCCATAATGTTCACTTGGTAGTTCAATGAGTTCAAGTTGAGAATCAAATTTTGGGGTTGATTTGAAATGTTCAAATTAACAAGAGAAAATTCAATTATATGTGATATAATTGGTGTGATGTATGAGATACATTATTTGGAGGAATTGATATAAATATGATTTATATCAAGCACCATAAAATAGAAAAAGAACTATTGTTTATATGTTTCATATGATGAAATATTAAAACTATAGGTTATAAATATAATATGGTAAGTTGGTCATCATATTTATTTATAATACATTAATTATATGATATATAATTTCTTTTTCTCTAATAACCAATTGAGTGGGGGGTTATTGGAAGTTGTATGGTAACCGTGAGATAAAAGGAAATCTGTTTTCCTAAATTTAGGAGTTACTTCATTCGGAAAGTTCTCACAGAGACAAGCTATCAAGTGAAAGAGTTTCACTAAACGATAGCATTGACAGAGACTAAATGATTGTGTAGAGTTGACTATACGATAGTCATTCAGCTGATCGTTGCTACACGGTCGAGTGGCTAAGTCTATACGATAGGTTGCCGTTTACTAAACGATCGAGCACATCATTTATACGATAGACTGTGTTCTTATCTTCCACTTGCTCGACCGTCTACTCGATTGTAAACCTCCAGTCTCTTCCTTAAACTAAGATCATACAGAGCCCACAACTCTTGGATTCTCAAACCGAGAATACCAAGGTAACCATTATGGTGGTGTACTCACTTAGTTTGTGGATCGAGTTAGACTCGATTGGGTTCGAGGAGTTGTTGTTTGTTCGTGTTGTTTGTGTGGTGATCGTTGCATTCGTGTGTTGCTGTCTTTGGACACATTGTAGATTGTTCGAGGGATTATGAAGAATGGTTCTTCAAAGGTATGCATCCTCTATCCCTCGTATCATTGTTTAGCATGCTGTAATTTCTGTATTTGCATGACCTGTTACTTTTTGTTTAGATTATAATTGATTGTGTTCACTCGAATAGAATTTGGAACGATGCCTTATGCTGCTCATGAAAATCCTCGTGTTTGGTGGTGTCTATTCTTGTTCGTTGAGTACGTGGATGCCGAGTTCATGAGATCGGGAGAAGATGACTTGAATTAGAGAGGAACCTAAAGAATTGGTCTTCAAAGGTGAGTTATTTCTTAATCTCTTCCTCTCTAATTGCACAGTAGATAACATGCTTTATAGGTCTTGTTTGCCCTATTTTTTCGTCCTTTAATTATTGTTCTGTAGAGTCAAAATTGGGACACGATATTTTACATTGCGAGTATTCACCTACTCCTTCAATTGGTATCAGAGCCCCAATTGAGTCCCTATTTTTAATTTTCGAACTTTAATTCAGTGTTTTAGTGGATGCATGATGCATTTTGAATGTATGGGTTTTTCCTTATTGGATGGTTTCGAAATTTTCCTAGAACTTACTGCTTTAAAGGTGTTTAAAGTTATAACTATCCGGTGTTTTTGGCATTTAAATTCATATAATTGAGTATGTAATTTTCCGTGTCGTTCGTGATGGAGTTCCGGCTTTTATTCGGTGAATTTTTGGAGCAAGAACGGAGAAAATCGAATCAACTAGCGAAGCAGAGCAAACTTTCTACCTTACAGCGTCGCAACATGCAGAGTGGCCTAGTGTTGTGGCAATATAAAAGATAACGTCACAATGCTATCATCAAAGTGTTGTGATGCTTTGGATGGTCGATGTGTGTGTTAGAAAAACTTTAGATCGTGAGTTTATGCCTCCCCAACATTTTCTTTGCACTTTTTCTATTTTTTTTATTATTAATTTGTAATAATTAATTATTTATTGTATTTTAATTAGTTAATTTAATATAAGTGTTATACTGATTTAATTAATGTTTAGGATGCTAATTTCGGTCCAATATTATTGTTTTATTTATTTATACATGTGATATATGATTTTAATTATTTGTATATCATAGTGTATGTAGTATAAATCCCACCATAGGATAAACATAAAATCACGCATCAATTTAATGTAAAAATTATATTATATAGTTGCATGATTAAGTTAAGCATGCCCAAACATCATATTTAAGATAAGAGTTGTATTTTATGATTGCATGCATAGTAACATGTTCGTGCATCATACTTTATTATAAATGTTATATTTATATGTTAAATTATATAAGTGTTATATTATGTGATGGGTGTGTTATTTATTTTCATTATTTGATAATATAAATGTTATGTTATATAATGAAAATGAAAATGCATGAAGCATGACATTGCCTTAGAAATATAATTGTTATATTTATATGTATGTCACTAAATGTATCGCGTAGGCTTTAATTGTTTCATTAAACTTTCTAATAGTTATAACTTAATGAAATTAGAATTAAAATCTATAATCGAGAGTTGCATGCAAACATAGTTTAAAATTAATTCCACCTAAACCTATGTTAAAATATTTCAAATATGATTAGGAATAAGATTAATTTTTTAATTCCCTTTTAATAGGATTAAATTAGAGTAAATAAAAGATTAAATTTGTAACAAACCTATGTTAATATATTTCTAATCTGTTGAGGCTGGGGTATTTAAGTTGATAGAAACAGAACACTCCTACCTAGGAACTAACCTGGAAGGTGAATTATATAGATTTGTTAGAAGCATGCAATGAGTGATTGATGTTTATTAAAATTTTTAATGAACATAAATCAACATTGTTAAACTATTGAAAGTAATTATTACATTGGGAAAAGTTAAAAAATCATTTAGATAAATTTATTAGCCTAATTTACCTAAGTTATGAACCCGCATTTGTAAAATACTCAATGAGAGGAAAATGATGTATATGATATTTTAATTTCCCTTTCACATTTCTCCCTAATAATTCACACCGTGACATCAATGCTCGATCTCGAGACACCTTTGCTTGTGTCCTCCTACGGATGGTGTTTCATAGGTCAATACCAAAGTGAATGGAGAAAGTGTTTATAGTACGTGGGAGAGAGAAGTGTATCAACACATCCCATGATCTCCTTCATTGGTTTGTGGTAAATTTTCATGCTTGGCCTCGAGACACCTTTGCTTGTGTCCCCCTACGGATGGTGTTTGCATAAAATTTTAACCAAACTTCATAAATGGATAGGATTACTTTAGTTTTTGCCCTAATTGGTTTTTTCTTACGGTTGGTCATTGGAGCGGAACTCTATAATCTAAAATGAAGGGTTACACTTACAAGAAATTATTAAGTAAGTTAATGGTTTCTTGACCAAAGTATGGTAACTAGATGTTATAGGAATAAAGAGTTATTATGGTGTAACATCTGGTTGAGAATGTCTCAATCTAGTGTAACGAATGACTGACTACCCTATAGTGGCTTTTATTCTGACTTACCAGAGTATCGTAGCAATAGAAATTTTACATTTATATGAATGAGATTCATATTCAAATTCATGAGTTCATCTTTAAATTTCTTTGCAAAATTAGAATGGATATTAGATTGCATATAGTTGATTATCATATTTTATATAATTCAAAGTTATATCTTTTTCTCTAAAAGTTTTAATTACTGATGTAAGTCAAAAGTTTTGATGAATATATTACATTGAAAATTTCATCAACACATAATACCAGTGTTCCATAATTGAAAGTTTCATCAACACATAATAACAGTGTTCCATAATAGCAATTTTAACCTTAATTGGATTTTAACCTACGATGTCTAAGTGATAAAACTATTTTATTACCTCACATTGCTCACACATGCTCATGAAACAGGGTTAACGACGCTTAATAGTTTGGCTATAATCTCCCGGTAGTAGGTATTTCGTAAACCGTCAACTTAAGTACTTTCAGCCTTAGACAGGATTATAAACCAATTGAGTTTGTAACTAGAGTTTTACAAGATAACAATCTATTTTAACTATTAAAACAAGCTGTTATTTGTTAACCCTAAGTGAGCATACTTCTTATCTTTGTTATAGATTTTAAATGTCTTACTCATTTTATAATACTTTATGAAATTATAGACATGCTATAACATACATCAAGCATTCCACATTTCAGTATAACAATTATATTAAATGTATGAAACCCTAAATCATGCATATTATATATTATATCATATTATAATCTTTCAATGCATGATCCATACTTCCTATGGTGAGATTTTAAATCTACATAGCATACTTTATGCACATACAATATTTAATTTAATTAAAATACATTCATAATTCATTAATAATTAAACATAAACTGAAATGGATTGGTTTTGGCATCCTATGCATGCAAACAAAATAATTATTACATTAATAATTTAAAAACAAAATCCAAAAGCCTCTGGACTGCTTGAACCAAGCCGAATTGGACCTAAACTGGTCCTCCAAGGCTTCAAAATGGGTTGAACCACTGGACGTTCGGCGCACGCGCGAACTGGGTTGGGATTAGTAGCGTTGCAACGCCACAGAATAACACATTCATTTCCAGGCTGGCTGAAGAACAATGTTGCAATGCTGTGAGGGTAGCGTTGCAACACTGTTTGACAGAAGCTTCAATTTTGAAATTCTGCAGGTGAGGATGTTTCGGATTTTCTTCAATTACAACCTAATTACAACTCTATTGACTCTAATAAATTTACAGCCTCTTAATCACACATCAAGGTCCATAAACAAAGAGCCAATTACAAGAATTACTTGCAAATTGAAGGGAAATTTAGATGTCAAATCCAAAATTCATCCATTTCAGCAACCATTTCATACAACTTATGAAAACACTCACCATACTAAAATTAATGCAAATTGAGTGCTTTAAAACTTACTCTGATACCAATTAATGGAATTGAAATTCAACAAATGATAGCAATCAAGTATCTAAGATTTCTAACTATATTAATTTTAGTTAAATAGCATGCATTTTCATAGTCTTAACATATTAGGGTTTCAAGAGAATACCTTTGATGATTCTCTCAAATTGACTGGATTTACCTCATGTTTCTTCTTCATCTCTGTAGTAGACCACCACAAATATCTTCTCTACTAATCCCAGGCCTTAAATTGAAGCGTGATCTTCAAATTGAGGGGAATTTGAAGTGGTTTTGAGAGTTGAGGTTGAAAGGAAAAACTTTTTTTTTCCTGATTTTTAGATTGCATCACCTCTCAATCTGATCTAAAACTCCAATATATAGAGAAATGATAGACTTAGGGAGAATGAAACGGAAGAAAACATGATCATTAAGCATTCCAGTACATCAATTTTGGCTTTAAATTAAATATACTCATAAACTAAAATGAGGGTTTCATACTAACCTTTGAAGATCTAGTTGAATCTCAAATTCCAGCTACAATTCTCTCTTCCTTTTTATGTCAACCACCACAAGGTCTTTCCTACTATCCTCTAGGTGCCTTAGATTTAGTTCCAGGACTCAAAATAAGCTTGAATTAGGGAACAACGGAGAAAAGGTCATTGGATCACCATGGTTGAAGACCTTCTTCAACCTCAAGATTTCTCAACAATTTTAAATAAATTGCATACCCGATTTTCACTCCAAACTAAGTGATATATATAAGTCATTCATGCAAATACTTAAATGTCTGAAAATATTCAACCTCCAGCTTCAAATTTGAGTTGGAATGTGAGTGGTTTGGTGACTAACCTACTCCAAAAGTAAGTATTTTCTAAATTTTCTTTATTTTTCCAATTTTGAAACAAATTTCAAAATTACAAATTAATTTTAGTTTTTAATTTTACATTTAAAATTGAAATTATATTAGTTTT
Source organism: Benincasa hispida (assembly GCF_009727055.1). Lineage (NCBI taxonomy): Eukaryota > Viridiplantae > Streptophyta > Magnoliopsida > Cucurbitales > Cucurbitaceae > Benincasa > Benincasa hispida. Next base: position 798,978 of record NW_024064794.1, on the reverse strand, counting down.
ACAAAAATTAATTCAAAATTAATTTTCTAATAAAATTAATAATTAATAATTAATTAAACAATTTAATTAATTCTAATTAATTTAAATCAAATATTCAATTAATTAATCACCAATTCTATTACCATGAACCCCCATTCATGAATTTAATATTTAAATCATATTTAAATATTACTTGATTCTCTAATTTCGTTTAATTCCAAAAGTTGTTGGGTTTATGTCTTAAAACTCGTGGTTTGTAAACATTAGAACTTATTCTGAGGATTCAATAAAGTTGTTATGGAATATATTGTTTTTTAGAAATCCAATAAATCTAAGTCTCTTGACTATTACATGAGTACTTGAACTTTATGTGGAGACATACGAGTGGATCAGGTTCGAGTAAATATTCAAAATGATCTATAGTACATGAATAAGGTTTGGTATCTTATTCTGGTAACACTATTGGATGCGGCCTACTCTGTAATTGTTACAAAGAGTTGTAAAGTGCTACAAACGAAGTGATCCTAATTTGTTCATGTTGGGACATGAGGAGTGGGGGTGTCCTGTGCAAATGAGTTTTGTGCAAGATCAGACTAAGAAACTAGTCACTCTTACTTTATAACGCCGTTTACTGTTTAAGACTGACTATTTCAAAGCGATGACCTATGTAACTTAACCTTAATCCTGAGTTAACTATGAACTCCTGTTTGTTTGGGATTATCCTTTGATCTGCAAACAGTGAGAGTAGACTAATTGCCTCTACTCAATAAGCTTACCATTTTGGGGATAAGACCGGATGAATAACTAGGAACATAGGTTGCAAGAGGGAATTCACTCCTACCCGATAAGGGTTAGTAGAGAGGTTGTTCCTTTCAAGTGCTGATTCTGGGTCTTGAACAAGAGACGTCACCTCTCATTGGCCTGAGAGAGATTTTATTTGTTGATTGGATCACAAATCAATATCTCATTAGGAGATCAGTGGGACATAAGGAACAAAAGGTAATTTCGGGAGTAAAATAGAGATTCGACCTAACCATTATTACGAGCAACTTGTGAAGGGTTAACTTACTAATTATGGTTATATCAAGTGGAAATAATATATCTACAATGAGGGGAGTTCAACTTTGGGCTTTAGTGAAATCACCCATTAGTTAACGAATTGGGGATAGATCGGTCTAATGAGTTTAGCCAATTAATCTCGGATCGTTGGAGCCCAAGATTTGTATGTCCACGAGGCCCTCCTACTAGCTCGTAAATGGATAAGCTCTAGAATAGCGTGATAAGTTGATTTGAAGTGTTCGAATTAGAATTAAATGAATTTGGAGAAATAATATTTGAATATGATTTAAATATTTGAAGATAGAATTGTGTAAAAGTTAATTTAATATTTGATATTAAATTAATTAGAATGATTTAGATTGTTTAAATAATTATTTATTAATTTTATTAAGAAAATCAGTTTATGAAATTAATTTTGTAAAACTAATAATTTTTTTAGTTTTATTAAATAAAATTTATTTATGAAATCAAATTTGATAAAATTGAAAAAGAAAAGAAAAACATAAAAGTTGGAAAATTGATTTTCCATATCTTCTTCTTACTAGCTCACAAACAACCCACATTAACTCTTTATTAACTCCAAACATGAGTTGCATTTCATGTAATAAATCTTTGCATGAATATCTGCAATATATTGAAGAGATTAGAATGTTTTGAAGGTATTGCAACCGAACAAATTTTTTAGAAAAATTTGAGAGAAGAAGACAGTTCTTCTGCTGGGTTGCTGTTGTGAGTTTCTCCAAATTCCTTTAATTCCAGTTTATTTTAAGTCCCACTACTCAATCTTGAGCTCCAAGAGGATAGTAAGGAAGATATTGGAATGGTCTACTACAAGATTCTGTGGTGATTTGCAGCTGGTTCAAAGCTTAAAGGAAATTCTTCAAAGGTATGTCACGAAACACATTTATTTTTGTTTAAGCATGTTTTCTTTACTGCCAAAATTAATGAATTAGAGTGCTTATGGTTCCTGGTTTCTTCCGCTGCGCATTGGTGCCTTCCAACAAAAGTAAACGTGTAATTATATCACATATAATTACTAATTCCCTTAATTCTAATTTGAGTATTTCAAATCAATTTATCACGCTATCTAAGGCTAACCTGTTTGTGAGCTAGTAGGTGAACCTAATGGACCTACAGATCGTGAGCTCCAACGATCCGAGATTCACTAGCTAAACTCTTTATACCGAATTAACCCTCATATCTTAACTACTGGGTCACTCCACTAAAGCACTGAGTTGCACTCTCCTCACTGTAGATATATTTTGTCCACTCGATATAACCATGATTAGTAAGTTAACCCTTCACAGGTTGTTCGCAATAACAGCTAGGTTAAAAGGTTGTTTTACCCCCAAGATTACATCTTATTCCTCTGTCCCACTGATCATCTAATGAACAATTGGTTTTTGATCCAATCATCAAACCCGAGTCCCTCTCGAGCCAATGAAAGTGTAGAGTCCTTTGTTTAAGACCTAGAGTCAGCACTTAAGGAAACAGCCTCTTTACTATCCCTGAAAGCGGGTAGGAAAGAATTCCATCTTGCAGCCTATGCCTGCAGCTATCTACCTGGTGTTACCTCTGAAACAAATTTAATTAATTTAACTTAATATCAAATACTAAATTAATATAACACCTCATTAAATATTGAAGTCATATTTAAATATTCAATATTTAAATATTATCAACTCTCCAAAACCGTAACGTTTAATTGGATAATTAAATATCAATTATATCAAATATAATAATTCAAACCCTAAACCGATTTGAACATTTCAAATTCTCTCAATATGCAATTCTAAGGTTTAATTCTTTTATGAGCTTGTAGAGGGACCTAATGGACCTACAGATCATGAGCTCTAATGATTTGAGATTAATTGGTTAAACTCTTTAAATCGAATTAATCAATGTTTGTTAACTACCGAGACATACCACTATAGCTCAGTAGTTGCACTCTCCTTATTGTAGATATATTTTTGTCCACTTGATTTAACCATAATCAACAAGTCAATCATTCATAGGTTGTTTGTATTTACAGCTATGTCAAAATTACCATTTTACCCTTGTTATACATCTTGCTCCTTAAGTCTTCACTGATTCTCTAATGAACTTGGTTTATAGTCCTACCAATAAACCGAATCCTTCTGAGCCACGAGAGGGCGGCCCCTTTATTTAAGACCAGAAGTTAGTACTTAAGGGAACAACCTATCTACTAACTCTAAAACGGGTAAGAGTGAATTCCATCTTATAGAACTATGTTCCCAATTATCTATTCGATCTTACCCCTAAAATGGGAGGCTTATTGAGTGGTGATGTTGAACCAGTTCCACCTATGCAGATTAAAGGATAATTCCGAATAAATAGGAGTTCATACTTAGCTATGGATTAAGATCGAGTTGCTTTAGGTCATCAAATTAAAATTGTCGGCTTTAACAGTAAACAGTTGTTATAAAGAAAAGTGATTATTTCATGGTCCAGTCTTATGCAAACATCTTTTATGTAAGATGCCCCAATCATATGTCTACAAATGAACGAATTTGGGATCACATTGTTTGTATCAATATACAAAGCATGCCGTATCCATAGTGTCACCAGGATAAGGTACCCAAAGTTATCCATATATTTATAGACTTTTTTAGGCTACATACTAAAACTTGATCCTCTTTTATGTCTCTACATAGTTTAAGTACTCATGTTATAACCATAGATTAGTTTATTGGATTTAGGAATAAATGCAATTCAATAACATCCTTATCAAGAAATCTCAAAAACAACTTTATTGTGAATAGAATATGTTTAATATTTTAAATTGTGAGTTTTAGGACATTCTCAACAAGATTCACAAGAAGAAATTCACTCATTTCCTAATGTTAGGGTAAGTAGATAAATTGTTCCCTTAAGGGCTGATTTCGGGGCTTGAACAATGTGGTACCATACCTTCTCTTGGCCTGAGAGGGGTTTGGTCATAATTCGACTATGGCTTATTGTTCATTAGAAGGATCGATGGTACTTAAAAAGTTAGATGTAACTACAAAGAAAAACGGTAATTTTGGCCCAACTATACTTACAAGAAATTTCTGAAGGGTCATCGCCCTGTTGACTGGTTTTATCCAATGGACATAGAAATATATATGTAGTCTGAAAAGTGAAGTTATCGGTCTTTAGTAGAGTAACTGACAGTTAATGAATGTTGGATAATTCAATTAAAGGAGCTTCAATATATAGGTTCATAAGGTCCCTTTTATAGTCAACTGAGATTATTGAGAATCAAATTAATTTTGGTTTAATTTGAAATGTTCAAATTAATTAAAGGAATTATTTATATGTGATATAATTAATATAACATATTTGATATATTATAATATAAAGTTTATTTGAGAGGAAACAAATATTTGAATATGATTCAATTATTAACTATATGAACTGGATTCATATAATTAAATTTAATACCAATGTGGTATACATTAAATACTATATATTAATGAGAGAATTATAAACTATAGGTTATATTATATTTGATACAATATAATCTATAGGTTATATGTTATACTAGATATAACATATATATAATATATGCAGTATATAGTAAGGTAGTTATTATATAATTAGATATTAAATAAATTAAATTAGTTTTAATTAATTTTTTAGTTTTTAATTTGAATTTAAATTAAAGGGAGGAAGTTATAAATAACTTCCTTCTCCTTTTTTCTCTCTTTAGTTATACACGAGAGTGGTGGTTGCAGTAGATTCATCTTCCAGTTCCTAAAAAATACACAGAAGGTCTGTGTCTGCAATCGATTGCTCTACTTCCTAAAAAATCAACTGAAAATTTTCCTCTCAATTTCTCTTTCTACCTCTGGTCCCAAAATTAATTTCACAAAGCCCACACATTTCTATGACTCTCAAACCCTGAAGAGAATATAGAGGTCTTTCTTGTGGTGGTGCCCGACGATTTATCTTGGTATTGTTGTTGTTCGTTGACATCGTGATCTAAGGGGATTTTTTTATCATCTCGAGAGGAATTCGTGAAGAAGATTTTTCTTCAAGAGATTAGTAAAATCTGAACCCCTAATTCCTCTCTTTACTAATTCTCTAAGCATGTTGTAATTTTTTCTTGGATGCATATTTTATATTTTATGTATTTTACATTCTGTGAAAAACTAAAATTTTGACTGATCCCACTTTGCTTCGAACTTTATAGTCCTTCAGTTCCTGTCTCTAAATGATTTAGTTTCTGTGAAATATTAAAACTGGGATCCGATTACGCTTCCCTAAGGTTTTCACAAACCTTAAATTATCTTTAATTAATATTTTTATTCTCTCCTTTTAAATTTTCAAGACTTTAGAATCCTCCATCCATAGTTGATAGACTTCTTCAAAAGATAAGTTTTCAAAGGTAACTGCATTTTGTTCAATTTCCTTTCCTGCCACAAAATACATTCATTAGAATGATAAATCACATTAGAATATTTGAGAGAAAGACTTCTTATAAGAGCTCGAACTTCCTCATCAGAGTCAATTCTCGACTCGGTTTCATCATCTGATAGGATAACAAAATATTCTTTATTTTGTCTTCTAAAAAAGTTTGGCCATTCAGTTTGAAAGTGCCTTAATCCCTCACATTCTAGACATCCAATCTTTTTTTCCCTTTGACACCTTGACTACTGCTAGCTCATTTGTCACTTTCTATCCTCTTTGCAGAAACTTTCGAGAGCTTTGAATCAAGGTTATTGTTGATGTTGCTAATGTCTTTGACATGGGAGGACATATAGTTTCCACGGGACACGAAATGTTTGTCCCATCGTCTAAGAGCTTTGTCAAACTGCTTTGCCGTAAGGAAAATCGATTCAGCTAGATTTTCGTCATTTTCTTTGTCCTTGCTCTTAGTACTTTTATTGCTCACTGAGGATTATAGGGCAATACCCTTGGCCTTCTTCTCAGGTTGACCTTCATGGGACATTTCAAATGTTTGAAGGGATCCAAATAGTTACTATCATGTTACCAATATCATGGGCCTCTTTAATAGTTTTGACCTTCATATCAAATCTTTTAGGTAAAATGTGCAAAACTTTTCAAACAAGCTTCTCCTTTGAATTTTCTCTTCGAGGGTAAAAATTTATCAGCAATGTCTAGAAGACGCACGTTAAACTCTTCAATAGTTTCATCATCAAGCATCTTCAGAGATCCAAATTTGGTAGTTAGGAGCTACAATCTTGACATCTTCATCTTAGATGTTCCCTCGTGAGCAACAAGAAGTATATCCCAAGACTATTTTTGCTGAAACACAAGCATCTATCAATTTGAATACGTTCTCATCCATTCCATTGAAGATTGCATTCAGGGCACGAGAGTTTTCTAACGATGATTCATCTTTAGTCTCGATCCAATCTCTTTCAGGTTATGGACTGACAACTCCATTCTTATCAACAACTTGAGGAGGTGTCCATCAAATCACCGTTAGGTTTTATGTCCTAAAACTCGTGGTTTGTAAACATTAGAACTTATTATGAAAATTCGATAAAGTTGTTGTTGAATATATTGTTTTTTTAGAAATCCAATAAACCTAAGTCCCTTGACTATTAAATGAGTACTTGAACTTTATATGGTGACATACAAGTGGATCAGTTTAGAGTAAATAGTCAAAATGATCTATAGTATATGAATAAGATTGAGTATCTTATTCTGGTAATACTATTGGATGTGGTCTACTCTGTAGTTGTTACAAACTGTTGTAAAGTGCTACATACGAAGTGATCCTAATTCAAGCATGTTGAGACATGAAGAATGAGGGTGTCCTGTGCAAATGAGTTTTGTGCAAGATCGGACCACGAAAACTATCACTCTTACTTTATAACGATGTTTACTGTTTAATACTGACTATTTCGAAGGGGTGACCTAGGTAACTTAACCTTGATCCTGAGCTAACTATGAACTGCAAACGGTGAGAGTAGATCAATTGTCTCTGCTCAATAAGCTTACCATTTTGAGGATAAGACTGGATGAATAGTTGGGAACATAGGGTGCAAGAGGGAATTCACTTCTACTCGATTAGGATTAATAGAGAGGTTGTTCCCTTCAAGTGCTGATTTTGGGTTTTGAACAAGAGGCCTCACTCTCTCATTGGCCTGAGAGGGGTTCGATTTGTTAATTGGATCACAAATCAATTGTTCATTAGGGGACCAGTGGAACTTAAGGAACATAGAGAGGTAATTTCGGGGGTAAAACAGAAATTTGACCCAACCGTTATTACGAGCAACCTGTGAAGGGTTAACTTACTAATCATGGTCATATCAAGTGGACATAATATATCTACAGTGAGGGGAGTTTAGCTATGGGCTTTAGTAGTTACACCCATTAGTTAACGAATGGGGGTTAGATCGGTCTAATGAGTTTAGCCGATTAATCTCGGATCATTGGAGCCCATGATTTGTAGGTCCGCAAGGTCCCCTACTAGCTCATAAATGGGTACGCTTTAGGGTAGCTTGAGAAATTAATTTGAAACGTTCAAATTAAACGGAACAAGAGAATAAATATTTAAATATGATTTAAATGTATAAAGATGATTATTGTGCAAAAATTAATTTAATATTTGATATTAAATTAATAAAAAAATTTAAATTAATTTAAGAAAATAAAATTTTAAATTAAAATGATCTACAAGTTCATTTAAAATTAAAATGGAAATTTGTTTGCATGGGTTGCACATAATGGAAAAAGAGTTTTTTCCATTATCATCATCATCTTTATGCTCACACACAAACCATGATCTTCTCTACTTTGATTCTCCAAGTATGAGCTGCAAGCTATGCACTCCATCTCTTTGCATGTTCATCTTAATATATAAAGAAGATTAGAGTTGTTGAAGAAGAGAGTGATATACACAATTCGAAGAGAAAAATCATTGTGAAGAAGAGACTGTCTTCTTCAACTTGCTGCTGTGAGCTTTTCTAGTTTCTCCACATATTCAAGTTGTTCTTGAGTCCCACAACTCTGTCTAAAGCTCCAAGAGCATAGTAGGGAAGGCTTTGAGGTGGTTCACGTTGATATCAAGTGAAGACAGCAGCTGCACAGACATTTTCTTGAAGAGTTCTTCAAAGGTATGTTCTGAAAACCCATTTTTATGAACAACATGCTTTAGTTTTTGCCAAAATTAGTGAATTAGAATACTTAATACTATGCGGTGACGCTAAACGATTGCACTACAATGGAACTAAACGATCGTCTAGTCCTATGCGATAAAGCTAAATGATTGTCTAGCTTATAGCAAACACTATGCGACCGTGTACTTCCAGCATATTGAGGTTGGACCAATAGCAACCGGTTCGACCGGTTTACTCAAGGTTCAATCCAGTTCAGCCTCAAATGGTTGTGGTTGGTCCAGTTCAGACTCGTCCAGCCCGATTCAAGTTGTTTTGGGTTCAGTTTGGAGAGGTTCAAAGATGGTTATGAAGCTGTTTGTAATAATTAGCTATTTATTTGCTTGTTTATGCCAAAACGAAAACCATAACAGTTAGTATTTAATTGTTTATGCATGAGATGTATGTGATAATCAAATAAATTCATGTATATACATACAGTATGTCATGTAGATTTAAAACCCCACCGTAGGAAGCATGTTACATGCATTGATAGTATGTTATAATTGTTATGATATATAGTATGCATGTTAGAGTTATGTTTAATATAATAGTTATATTAGATACCTTCGTTGTTTGTCGTAGATGTTAAACATGTCTAAATTTTGTAAGCCGTTATAAAATTGGGTTAGACATTTAAAATCCATAACAAAGAACAGTTGCATGCTCACTTAGGTTAATCACTTCTTTAATAATTAAAATAGGTCGTTAAACTTGTAAAATTATGGTTACAAACTCAATCGGTATATAACCCTGTCGAAGGCTAGGGGTATATAAGTTAACGATCTATGGAATACCTCCTACCTGGGGATTATAGCCGAATAATTGAGCGTTGGTAACCGGTTTTATGAGCATTCGTGAGCAATGTGAGGTAATAAAATGGTTTATCACCTAGACATTGTAGGTTAAATCCAATTATAAGAGTTATATTTGGATAAACTACTTAGACTTAGGTTATATGAAATTATCCGTCTTGCCTAAGTAAAATACCAAAACATTTAAAACACTTCAGTGGGAGAATAAAAGTTATTAGCTCTCACGTCCTCAAGAGTTCACACCGTGAGATCCATGCTCGACTTCTTGTCGATTTTACCTCGGCTGCTCCATACGGAAAGTGTTTGCATGGGTCAATAACAAGGTGAATGGGGGAAGTCGTTCATTGTAAGTGGGTGAAGGAAATGTGTCAACATTGTACTACAGTCTCCTCCATTAGTTTGAACCGTGAGATTCTTATGTTGCGCCTGCTGTCGTTTTTCATGCGGCACTAGATAGTCATTAACTGCGGCGATCCCTACGGAGGGTTGTAACATAGGATTCGGAACAACCCAGGTTTCAGTAAAATGAATAGGGTCTTATAGTTCTGTATTGGGTATTGTCTTCTATTTCGAAGGCATACTCATACCATTCTATAAGATCAGAAAATGGCGGGTCTACACTTACAAGACTTACTAAGTGTTAGTAATGATCTTGACTGAAAACGATAACTAAATGACTATCGGAATATGAGTTATTCTGGAGATAGTATTTGGTCAAGAACTGTCTTGCTTTTGTGAAGGAATTCTTGACAGCCTCACGGTAGCATTTGTTCTAAATCACTTAAGTATCGTTGCAAAAATAATGATTATGGGTACATTATCACTTTGCTAAAATTTGATTGGATTTAACAGAAATTCACTTATAAATTTTGTTTATAATTTCAGAATGACGAGTTCTATTATACAATTGTTGGCTTCGGACAAACTGATTGCGGACAATTATGTAAACTAAAAATCAAATTTGGATACAATACTTACAATAGATGATTTGATATTTGTCTTAATGGAGGAATGTCCTCCCATTCCTAGCTCAAATACCAATCGAATTGTTCAGGAAGTGTTTGATAAATGAATCAGGGCTAATGATAAAGCCCGTGCTTATATTCTTGCCAGCCTGTCTGACGTTTTGGCGAAAAAACACGAGGGTATAAACACTGCCAAAGAGATTATGAAATCTCTAAGAGGGATGTTTAGACAACCGTCCTTCACCCTGAGGCATGATGCTATCAAATACGTCTACAATAGTCACATGAAAGAGGGGACCAATGTTGGTGAACATGTCCTGGACATGATGATCCACTTTAATTTGGCTGAAGTGAACGGTGCTATGATGGATGAGAGAAGTCAAGTTGGCTTTATTCTAAAATCTCTTCCGAAGAGTTTTCTGCAATTTTGTACCAATGCATTGATGAATAAAATTGAATACAATTTGACAACTCTACTGAATGAGCTATAGGCTTCTGCTGAAAAGAGAGGAATGTCCTCCAAGCATGAAGTTGCCTCGTCTTCGAAGACTAAGAGTATTTGAATGAAGAAAGACAAAAGGAAAAGGAAAAAGCCTGCTGGTAAGAAGAGCAAGAAAACCGCTGCAGAGAAAGGGAAATGTTTCCATTGCAACGAGCTAGGGTACTGGAAGAGAAATTGCCCTAAATATCTTGCAGAGAATAGAGCAGAGAAAGACAAACAGGCTGCTTAGATCCTGGAGACCGTTTGCTCAGCTCATCTAGTAGGAGAAGTTACTGACAAAGATGTAAATTACCTGCTTTTGTTAAATCTTGTAATGAACCTTTTGTACATATTTTTGTGTTAAATGAAATGTTCATTTTCAAAAATTATGTTTGTTCTAGAAACTTCTGTTGAGAATCAAATTATTAATAGCCATCAACAAATATTCAGATATTTAAATGGCTAAGATCGAAGTATAATGAATTTTAGATTTCTAGCTCTGACTGTTAACAAGAGTTGTTAAGGCAGGTTAGACCATCTTAATCAAAGAGTTGAGAGTACCTAAATGTAGTGGGAGGAAAATATGTTTCCTAGTCATTATTAAGAAATAGATGAATTCCCCATCAGAAACCTATTTGTATACTAATTTGTTTACAGTGATTCTCTCGGCTAAAGTGTTTAAGAATCATCTATTAAGACTAGAAATACTAGAGGTTAATAACCTAGGGCAAGTAGGAGAAATATCATGTATGAGATACCAAATGGCAAAAACCATGGGTATGGGATGCCCTAGTTTATTGTATTTCTCTATAAAAATAAAAAAACTCAGTCTTATATATCGGATATATAAGTTACCACTGAACTTTTAGTTCAAGTGGGAGTTTTTTAGGTTTTATGTTCGAAAACTCGTGGTTTGTAAACATTAGAACTTATTCTAAAAATTCGATAAAGTTGTTGTTGAATATATTATTTTTTAGAAATCCAATAAACCTAAGTCCCTTGACTATTATATGAGTACTTGAACTTTATGTGGAGACATACAAGTGAATCATATTCGAGTAAATAGTCAAAATGATCTATAGTATATGAATAAGGTTGGGTATCTTATTCTGGTAACACTATTGGATGCGGCCTACTCTGTAGTTGTTACAAAGTGTTGTAAAGTGCTACATACGAAGCGATCCTAATTCGTGCATGTTGAGACATGAGGAGTGGGAGTGTCCTGTGCAAATGAGTTTTGTGCAAGATCGGACCAAGAAAAATGTCACTCTTACTTTATAATGTTGTTTATTGTTTAAGGTTGACTATTTCGAAGCGATGACCTAGGTAACTTAACCTTAATCCTGAGCTGACTATGAACTCCTGTTTGTTCGGGATTATCCTTTGATATGCAAACGGTGAGAGTAGACCAATTGCCTCTGCTCAATAAGCTTACCATTTTGGGGATAAGACCGTATGAATAACTGGGAACATAGGATGCAAGAGGGAATTCACTCCTACCCAATTAGGGTTAGTAGAGAGGTTGTTCCCTTCAAGTGCTAATTTTAGGTCTTGAACAAGAGGTCTTACCCTTTCATTGGCCTGAGAGAGATTCAATTTATTGATTGGATGACAAATCAATTGTTCATTATGGGATCAGTGGAACTTAAGGAACAAGAGGTAATTTCGGGAGTAAAACAAAAATTCGACCCAGCCGTTATTACGAGCAACCTGTGAAGGGTTAACTTACTAATCATGGTTATATCGAATGGACATAATATATCTACAGTGAGAGGAGTTCAGCTATAGGCTTTAGTGGAATCACTCATTAGTTAACGAGTGGGGGTTAGATCGGTCTAATGAGTTTAGACAATTAATCTTTGATCGTTGGAGCCCATGATCTGTAGGTCCGTGATGTCCCCTTACTAGCTCGTAAATGGATATAGGGTGGCTTGAGAAATTAATTTGAAAGGTTCAAATTAAACTGAACAAGAGAATAAATATTTAAATATGATTTAAATGTATAAAGATGATTATTGTGCAAAAATTAATTTAATATTCTATATTAAATTAATTAATTTTTTTAAAATTAATTTATGAAATTAATTTAAGAAAATCAATTTTCAAATTAAAATGATTTACAAATAATTTTTTGTTTTAAAATTAAAATGAAAATTCGTTTGCATGGGTTGCACGTCATGGAAAAAGAATTTTTTTTATTATCATCATCTTTATGCTCACATACAAACCATGATCTTCTCTACTTTGATTCTCCAAGCATGAGTTGCAAGTCATGCACTCCATCTCTTTGCATGTTCATCTTAATATATAAAGAATATTAGAGTTGTTAGAGAAGAGAGTGATATACAGAATTCAGAGAGAAAAATCATTGTGAAGATGAGATTGTCTTCTTCAACTTGCTATTGTGAGCTTTTCTGGTTTCTTCACATCTTCAAGCTGTTCTTGAGTCCCACAACTCTACCTAAAGCTCTAAGAGCATAGTAGGGAAGGCTTTGAGTTGGCTCACGTTGATATCAAGTGAAGTCAACAGCTACACAGACATTTTCTTGAAGAGTTCTTCAAGGTATGTTCTGAAAACCCATTTTTATGAATAACATGCTTTAGTTTTTGCCAAAATTAGTGAATTAGAATGCTTATGGATCCTTGATACTTACGCTGCATGTTGTTTAACTCTAACAATCACAACAACCTTTCATGACTTGCTATCAATAGATTTGAGAAACGCTATCATCCGAGCTTTCGAGTACGAGTAATTCATTCCATCTAAAATCGGAGGACAAGTAGTTGATCATAGTTGATCCACCTTCCCTGATCAACTCTATTGAATATTCAATGAACTAGAAATCAACCTGCTCTGATATCAATTAAAAAATTAGGTGGATCTAACACAAAATACAATGTCAAGCATGATGTCATAAACAATATGTATGACAAGTGGGCAACATGAAAGAAAACAGAAAAATAATGAAACAGAGATTGGTCACCCAGTTCGGTGTAAAAGCATCTACATTTTAGGGTAATGTGCTCGGTAGAACGAAACTTCACTATAAAGAGTTTAGCAATTACAACAAAAGTACTTATATGATAGGCTCCCTCTTCAGTGACTCACGTATAGCTTTCTCTTTAGTGTCAACTTAGGCTTCCCCAAATGAGCTCCCCTCACTTCAAAATAATACTTCTTCAAGCTTTGTATGAGATCCTCTCAATACAACAAACTTAAGCTCCCCAAGAGTGAGATCTCATCACATTCATCATATTTAGGCTCCCCTAAATATAAGTTTTCATCATCTTTAACGTACTTAGGCTCCTCCTAAATACAATATCAAGTCAAACTCCCCTCGGGTCCTTCAATAGCTGTTGAACCAAAAATCTCAACTATAAATACAAAGATTTTCAATAACAATACATGAAGGTTAAGGCTTAGACAAATCCTAAGCTTAAAACTCTCAATACACACTTTTCTAATAAGACATTTAACCCTACAAATGAATAAGAGTACATTATAATATAAATAAGGCTAGCTTTGAGAATATCTTTTAGGAGTGCATAAATATTCTCTGTAGGAAAATAAGAAAGGCAGATACGGAAATATTCAAATCATGCATATAGATATGGAAAAGATATTCTCCAGAATCTGCTGCCAGGCATGTAACAATGCTAACAATAATGTCTTTGATATGTTGCTCGAGTTTTGTCTATAATAAAATCAGCCAACCACACTGCATTTTTATGATAAAATATCAACCAATCACACTATAATAATACTTGGATTTACTTAGCAAGAAAGTTTCAACATAAGCATAACTACTGAGTCTGCATTAATAACAAATGAATGAATCTTCCTACCAGTCTCATGCTTGATTTGTTGCATTTAATAACAAATTAATTATTTTTCCTACTAAATCCCATGCTTGATTTGTGGCATGGGAGAAAGAACATTATTGATCGTGAAATCGTGCAAGAGCTTAAGTTCTTGAACATGTTTTTTGTCTTCCCATACACCATCAAAAGCAATCATAATATGATATGAAGTCGTTCTTTGACAAAATAAATTCTACAATAATACGGTGACAATTTCTCTTTTATTCTTGTTAATTTCTTTTCCCAATTTCCATCTGGGCTTTTGTAGGTTGTAGGATAATGTTCATCATTCTTGTTTAGTTGTTATTCGGAGAGTTGAGTTGAGTTATGAGGTCTAGAGTTAATATGTAGGTAAAATTAGAAAGTCTATGCTTGATGTGCAAAGTTATTTAGCATAGAGTTAAAAAATCTATGTGTTTGATAACTGTTTTTGTTTTTTATTTTTTACTTTTTTTAAAAAATATTTACAATTTTGGAAAAAAAAAAAACTAAATCAATTTCTCGTTTCCAGTTTTTCCCAAAACATGAATAAAACTAGTGTTTTACCATTTTTAATTCTAAAACCCAAAATAAATATAAATGCAACATAAATATATATTTTTTAATTTTAGTCCTTGTTCGCACGAGATTTGAAGCGAAAATTATTTCGTGGAACTTGAACTTTGTATTTATATTAATTTTGTGGAAAGTGAGTACAATCTCTAATACATAATATTTTGATACTTTCAAAATAAACTGTAGTTTTTAAGCTAGTTGATCTTCCTTGATGATCGGCCTCTGGGCTTATTGATCTTATTGGATGACCAGTCTTTGGATTTGATGATCTTCTTGGATGATCAGCCTTTGGGCTTATTGATTTCTTCGATGATCGGCCTTTAGGTTTGTTTATCTTCATGGATGATCGGCCTTTGGGCTTGATGATCTTTTTGGACGATCGGCCTTTAAGCTTGTTGATTTTCTTGGACGACCGGCCTTTGGGCTTGTTGATCTTCTTGGAGGATTAATGTTCGCACTAGGCTTCTGGAGAAACTTGTTTTGTGGAGTTGAACTTGAGTTGGTGTTGATGTTGAGGTTGGTTTGATGTGATGTGGTTTGATCTCTAGTACTTGATCCTCTAATTCTCTCTTGGTTGGGTGGTTATGCTTGACTTGAAGAAGAAAATTCTCTCTTGGTTGGGTGGTTATGCTTGACTTGAAGAAGAAAAGTTCAGGCGTGGTTCTATGTAGAGAATTCTCTATAAGCTCGAGAGCATAAAACTGCTGACCAATGAGGAGAGCTTCTCTATTTATAGAGTTCACTGGTAGGCTTGGGCTTGGTTGATCCATGGGTCTGGCCTTTGGACCCAATTAGTTGGACTTGGGCTTGGTTGGTCAATGTGTCTGGCCTTTTGGCCCAATTAATCAAATTTAGGCCTGATTTGACATTTGGGTCAAATTCAGCTTATTTTTTTGCTTAATTGGACTTTGACCCAAATAATAATATCAAATTGGGTCAAATTAATAATCATGATAAAACCACGTGACGTCATCGAAATTTGTCTTCAACTTCAATTCAAGACATATGTCAACTTCTAATTGAGCTCAAATTTAATGATTTGGAATTTCGTCATTAATTGAGTAAATGACGTGGCAACTTCTGGTTGGTCCAAAATTTATCATTCAACAGTCATAATTTTTAAGTGTATTATCTATTTGATCCATAAATTTTCAAAAATTTAATAAAATCTCGAATTTTTAATTTTATATCAAATGAGTCTCACGAAACATAGGAAATAAAAAACCCTAACATTGCTATGAAACAAAAACCAAGATGTCATAAGTATACCTTACATGTTATCCAAACAAAAAAACAAAAAACAAAAAATAAAAAACCAAGAAAGGTGTAAATGTTATCTAACCAGGCTATGAAACTTATTCTCAACATCCTTTCCATGTGTGTCATAAGTATACTATCCATTTGTGTTAAGTATAGATGTCAAACATATGGAAGGTTTAACATTTATGGTGTTTATTTTTAGAAATGTATAAAATCAAAATCTTAGATATCTGAAATTATGAATATATAAAATTATAGATGTCTGATCTCTTTAGATTACCACTTTTTTTTAGGAATATTTTTGCAGATATTTGAGAATACTATGATAATTGTATTTGTTTCATAGGACTTCTACTTGGGTATGTCTTAAATTTACATAATATTCCAATGATACCTTACGACAACTTTTTAATTTATAATTAATTTGATATAATTTGAACTTAACATATTTGTTTTTATCAATTTAAATGTCTTTTAAAATTAATACAATTTATATTATCCTTTATATGTTATTCTTGTTAACAAAATAATATATTATAATTTAAGATTTTTTATAAAAATAAATCTTAATTTAAATTTAAATTTGAATATCCTACTAAAAAAATAATGAGAATTACAATATAACAAAAAATATATATATTGTTGAAAATATTTATTTAATTATATAATATATATATATATATATATATATAAAAGTTAAAAAAATGATAAAAATATATAATGGGGATGTCTTCAACTCAGGAATCTGGAAAATCCATGTTACAGGAGGACATTTAAAACTCTTGAGATATCATTCATAAAGTCATCCTAGGATGTCCGAAAATCTCCCTATATCAAATATCACAAAACAAATATAATAATCAAGATGCTCACTTCAAAGAAATTTACGATGTCCGCGAAACAACGTCCCTTAATTAATTATCTTCCACCTAGACTAAAACAAAAGAAAAACAAAAAGTCTTCCACCTGTAATATTCAAGCCTTAAGCCTACAAAATAAGGTATATACATTATTTCACCTATATAAACTTCAAAAAAAAAAAAAAAAAAAAAAAAGGTCAAATTTCTGTCTAAAACACTAAAACTCATTCTTGAACCTTCCAAACTAGCAATCCTAAGTCTTTAACCATTTATTGATGTTCAAGGGAGCACAGCTCAACCGTAATTATATGCATATTATTTTAGAGGTTCAGTTACTTATCTTCATAGTTGTTATACTAAAACATTATTTATTTGGCATCGATTCAATTATGGCATATTTATCAAACTATAATAAAAATTGGTGTAATCATAATAGAATTCTATTGATGGATGAATTATAATGAACTTGATTGAAAAATGTAATTGGATCGTTTATTGTTGCATTTACTTAAAATTGTAAATTTTGTCACATACCGTTACCATTACCACTACATTTGAGGGTCAAACGGTAACGATAACAATAACAGTATCAAAATTTATAGTTATTTTTTTTTTTATAATAATAACAGTAACATTAACCGTAACGGGAATAGTAGCAATACGATATATCGATACGGATGCATAGCATAGCATAACACAAATAAACGACCTCAAATGTAATTAAATGAACTCTACTTTTCACATTATTGATTGACATAAACATGGTCCAATGACCTAAAAGGTTAATAAATGAAGTGCTTTTAGTGTGCACCTACAACTTATATGCATTGAATAATAAAATATAATAGAAGGAACCAATACAAACATATATTTATTGATTTAAAAATAGAATCATACATAATAACTGCAAATCTTATATATATATATATATATTAAAAGAAAACTTAGAGAATCTGAATTCTTGAATTAGATGGAGTGAGAAAATTATTATTTTTTTTTTTTTAAAAAAAAAAAAAAAAAAGTGAAGGACAGATAAAGAGGAAATTGGTAATTCCAAACAGGCCCATTTTCCGAAAAATGGTAGACAAGATGACTACAATTAGGTGTTATTGATTATACCGATGCCCATAAAATAATATATTTTGGGTTTTAACTTTACAAAATCGATGAGCTTACACAAATTAATTAACAAACATGCTTTACAACAATCCCACTTTACCCTTCCCACTTCCCACTTCCCACTTTTTTTTCGATATAAATTTAAATTTTATGTATGAAAAAGTTATGAAATTTTAATTTTGAGGCTAATGGATTCGTGCATTAAAAAAAATGTTAAATAGTATATTCTTTGGAGAAAATGTTGCGTTTTCAAAAAAATAAAAGGATAGTAAAATTGGGAGCAAGTTGTAATATTTTTGTTTTTTGAAATACTCTACTAAGATATTTTTAAACTACATATATTGAAAGTAAAGAAAATGTATATTTGTAATATTAGAAAGAAAAACGAATAAAAAGATCGAGAATAATATAAAAATTAAAGTGGAATTATATTAGAAAATTGTGTAGATTGAGTGGGGGAAAAAAAGAGTCGAAAAGAGGACACATCAGAGCGCAGGTGAAGGACGATTAAGTTTCAGCTGACAACATGAGGGTTTGAATTTCCGAGGGCAACTGCCTTTGTAATCTGTGCTTAAAGTCCTTAATTACCATTATTCTTTGATTAATATTTTATTAAATAGTACACCTGTTTATGCTTTTTGCATTTTATGCCACTTTCATTTCGTTTTTCTATGATTTTTTTCCCCATACCCAAAAAGCATATGGAATATAGCACAGTTCTCATTTTCTCAACAACTCCATTTATTTATTATTATTATTATTATTATTGAAAACTTATACCGCAAGTTTTTTAATTTTTATGGATTGTTTGAAGCATTGAGATAAGATATCTGGAGTTTATATGTCTGTGTTTGAGATGCAAAATTATTTAGTCTGAGTTCATATATCTCTATATTTGGAGTGTAGAGTTGAGTTCATATGTCTAATATTTAAGGTAATTTTCTGAACTCTAAATAATATGCTTTTATGATTAGTATTTTTGTTTTGAATTTTTTTTATTCAATAATTATATCCATCTTTATTTGAATAAAACATAGATTGTAGTTATTTTATTTTAATTTTTAGAACTTTTATTTCTTTCTTTCTTTTTTGGGCAATGAACAATGATTAATCCATTAATAAAAATATAGTTAAATAAAATGAGAAACTAAAGCGAAATCAAACTTTCTACCATTTTTTCTCCATATATTTCATTACCATATTCTTTTTATTCTTCCTATTATTGCTCTAGATTTTTACTATGATGTATTTTTTTTAATTAAAACTCCCACCTCATCACAACAACCAATGGGATGTCACCACATTTTTTCAACAGTTTCACTTTGATTTCTTCTAAATTTAGAGAATCATCAAAGAACAAATCTCTATTTTTCACTATGCTGGAAAATATTCCAGGAAAAACATTTATTTTATGTTTTTTTTTTTGTTATATGTTACATACTTTTCAACTACATACATACTTTTTATCCAAATATTCTTAACACTCATTTGATATGTGAATTCATTACGTATAAATATTGCACTTAATGTAGACGATAATATTTTTTAAATAATCAACAACCTTACGAACATACTTTAACAGTCATCAGTCTTATAGTAGTTGAAAGTAGTTGTCGAAATTGATTATCGAATATGATTTTTGCTAAAGTTCGTAGCTGGAGGTGGTTGTCGGAGCCTGAAGTTGGTCACATGAAGGTGTATTGGAGCTGGTTGTCGAAGTTTACATTGGAGGTGGTTTTCGAATCCCGAGTTAGTCGGGCGAAAGTGGTCATCAAAGTTGATCATCGAATATGATTTTTTTTATAGATTGTAGTCGAAGGTGACTGTCCAAGACTAGAGTTAGTCGCATGAAGGTGGTATTAGAGTTGGTTGTTCGAGTTTATCGTCGAATGTGCTTTTCAAAGCCTCGAGTTGGTTGTCGGAGTTGTTTGCTCAAAGGTGATCATCGAAGGTGATTTTCATCGGAGTTTGTAGTTGGAGGTGGTTGTCGGTGTCGATCATCGGAGTTTGTTGTCGGAGCCAATTGGTTGTAGGAGTTGGTAGCGCGAAGGTGGTCTACAAAGTTAGGTAACCGGAGGTGGTTGTTGAAGGCTAAAATTGGTTATCGGAGTTGGTCAAGCAAAGTTTGTTGGAGCTCGGAGTTGGTCGCCAAAGTTGTCATCGGAGGTGGTTGTCGGAGTCCGGATTTTGTTTCCAAAATTTTCATCGAATGTGGTCATCAGAGCCCAGAGTTGGTCACTGGAGTTGCCATCGGAGGTGATTGTCGGAGTCCGGAGTTGGTCGTCGGAGTTGTCATCAGTGGTTGTCGGAGCCTGGAGTTAGTTCTCGAAGTGCTACAATGGTCGATGGGTGGAGCCTTGAAAACATAGGAAGAAGGGTGAGTTGGTAAAATATATTAACTCAACTCCACCAACATTTAAAGTTGGTAGTCCAAACAAAGAGTTGATATATTATACCAACTCAACTCAACTCAACTCATGTTGGTGGACCAAACACCCCCTTAAATTTATGTCCATTCAATTTATGAGTTATTTTAGACGTTGAATTAAGATATGATGTTTGGAGTTCATATGTCTGGGAGTTCATATATCTATATAGTTCATATATATGTGTTTGGAGTGTAAGGTTATTTTGTACAAGTTTAATATATTTGTGTGTGGGGTGCAGAGTTGAGTTCATATGTCTGGGATATCTTCTGCAGTTTTTTGAATTTTAAGGTCCCGTTTGGTAACTATTTTATTTTTAGTTTTTGTTTTTTAAAACTAAGTCTATGGACATTACTTTCACTTCCAAATTTATTCATTTGTTATCTATTTTTCACCCATTATTTAAAAAACTAACTCAAATTTTGAGAATTAAAAAAAATAGCTTTCAACAAGTTGTTTTGTTTTTGGAATTTAATTAAGAATTCAACTATTGTACTCAAAATGATGCAAATCATTGTAAAAAATGTGGATGGTATACACTTAATTTTTTTTATAAAAAAAACTAATGGTTACACAACAGGCATAAATAATATGATTTTATGATGACTATGTTCATTTTGAAACTTTTTTTATTTAACGATTTTACCCATCTTTGTGTTGAATAAAATATGGATTGCATTTTTTTTTCCTTTTAATTTTAAAGCTTTTCTTTCTTTCCTTTTGGGTAGTGAACAATAGTTAACCCGCTACCTTTTTTGTTGGCATATAGTTAATGAAATGGGAAACAAAAAAGTAAATCAAAACTTTTGATTACTAATTTTTTTTCGTGAATTTCACCATCATCTTCTTCTTCTTTTTTCTTCTTCCTATTGTTGTTTTGTATTTTTACTTCGTCATTAATTATTTTTAATTAAATTTCCCTCATCATCTTAGCAACCAATGAAATGCTATCACATTTCTTCAACAATTTCACTTTCAATTCCTCTAAAATTGGAGGATCATCAAAGAACGAATCTTCATTTTTCACTATTTATTGCCATAAAATATTCTAAGAAAAAACATTCATTATATATATATATATATATATATTTGGTTATGTATTTACATACTTTTCAACTACATACATACTTTTCCAAATATTACCAACACTCACTTGATATGTTAATTCAATTAAATAAAAATGTACTTTACAAAATTATACGTATAAGTATTACACTTAATGTAGACAAATTAATATTATTTATATAATTAACAACACTACAACATACTTTAATAGTCATCTGTCTTATTATGGTTGAAAATAGTTGTCGAAATTGATTATCGAAGATGATTTTTGCTGGAGTTTGTAGTTGGAGGTGGTTGTCGAAGTTTGAAGTTGGTCGTGTGAAGGTGGCATTGGAGTTGGTTGCCAAAGTTTTGTCGTTGGAGGTGGTTTCAAGCCCGAAGCTGGTCATCGGAGTTGGTCGCGCAAAGGTGGTTGTTGAAGTTGATCAACCAAGATGATTTTTGCTAGAGTTTGTTTTGTCGAAGGTGGTTATTGGAGCTCGAAGTTTCGCATGAAGGTGGTATTGGAGTTGGTTGTCGTAGTTGCTCACTCAAAGGTGGTCATCGAAGTTGATCATCAAAGGTGATTTTCATCGAAGTTTGTAGTCGAAGATGTCTGTCAAAGACTACAAAGTTGGTTGCTAGAGTTGGTCATCAAAGTTTATTACGGAGGCGGTTGCCAGAAACGACAATTGGTCTCGTAGTTGATCGCCCGAAGGTAGTCGTCTAAGTCAAGTCACCGAAGTTGTCAACAGAGGTGGGTTGTCGGAGTCCGAAATTGGTCGTCAGAGTTGTCATTGGAGGTGGTTGTCAGAGTTGCCCGCTTAAAGGTGGTCATCGAAGGTGATTTTTGTCGGAATTTGTAGCCGGATGAGTTTGTCGAAGCTTGTGAAGGTCGTTTGAATTGAGTCGTGGAGTTGTCAACGGAGTGGTTGTTGGAGTCCGAAATTGGTCGTCGGAGTTGGTTGTCATAGTTTGTTGTTGGAGGTGGTTGGCGGAACCTAAAATTGATCGTCGAAGTTGATTGCACAAAGATAGTCGTCAGAGTTGGGTCACCGGAATTATCATTGGAGGTGGTTGCTGGAGCTCAAAATTGGTCGTCGGAGTTGGTTATTGGATTTGTCATCCAATGTGGTTGTCGAAGTATGGAGTTGGTTCCCAGAGTGTGGCAGTGATAGTTGCTAATAATGTTGATGGGTGAAGCCATTGACAACATTGAAAGAAGGGAAAGTTATAGAGAGTTGGGATGAGTTGGTGAAATATACCAACTCAATTCGACCAATATTTAAAGATGGTGGGGCAAACATTGAGTTGATATATTATACAAACTCAACTCGTGTTGGTGAGCTAATACCCCCTTAAATATTTAATATACCATGGAATTAGAGGTGTTCAAAAAATCCGATGACCCAAAAAAATTGATCAACCTAATCCAACCCGTGTTCCGATGACCCAAAAAAATTGATCAACCTAATCCAACCCGTGTAGTTTAGAGTGGGTTATCAACACATTTGGTTGGGCTCAAAGAAATGAAAATTTTATGGGTTGGGTTGGTTTATGGGTTTACTTAATATAACTAAAACCAACCGAACTTATTATTAACATTAAAATATACATTTTTTGTTACTTATAATAGAACTATTTCTACAATTTTATTTTATTTTATTTTTTTGAGTAATTTATTCTCCAAAAAAATCTTTAAAATAGTTTGTTGGCATTTTGAAAAGAAAATTTTCATTATATAAATTGAAATTGAGTTGCTAATCTTAATTCAATATATGAAAACAACTAAATCAACTTTTTACGTATTTGTTAAGGAGAAATTTTGGACCAATCAGAAATTGTCATGTCATTTACTAAATTAATAGTAAAATTCTAAATAATTGAATTTTGGACTAATTAGAAGTCGCCATGTGTCTCAAATTGAAGTTGAAAACATAAATTTGCAAATTTCGATGATACCACGTATTTTCATCTTGACCGTTGCATCGAATAAAATTAATTTGGTTTAATTTGATATTAAAATTTAAGTTAAAGTCCAATTGAGTCCAAAAATAAACTTAATTTGGACCAAATACCAAATTATACCCAAATGCAACTAATTGGGCCCAAAGGGAGGTCCATAGACCAACTAAACCTAAGCCCACGAAGCCCGTAAGAGAACTCTATAAATAAAAGAGCTTTGTGGAGGTGAGCAATTCTACAATGGACCTAGAGAGAATTCCCTCAACAATCAGAAGACGCCTTAACCTAAAGCTAACCACACTTGGTGACTGAAGTCATTTGAAGATACAAGCATTCTTCCAAGACTTCAAGCTCAAAAACATCCATACGCTCCGCTTCTATACATCAAGCGTACACATTCAATTGAGAGAGAATAGAGGATCAAATATTAGAGAACGAACAACATCGCATCAAATCAACATCGATATCAACATCAACTTAAGTTCAACTTCACAAAAAAAAGTTTCTCTAGAAGTCTCTTGCAAACACTAATCCTCCAAGAAGATCATCAAGCCCAAATACCGATCATCCAAGAAAATCAACAAGCCCAAAGACCGATCATCCAAAAAGATCATCAAGCTCAAATGTCAGATCAACAAACTCAAAGGCCGATCATCCAAAAAGATCAACCAGTTTAAATATTAAAGTTTATTTTGAATGCATCAAAGAATTATTGTGTTAGAGATTATACTTGCTATACTGAGATTGATACAAATATAAAGTTCAAATTTAACAAAACAAGTTTCTCTAAAAACCTCGTATGAACATTATTTACATTTTACTTCTTTTTAGAACAAAATATTAAATAAATGGTCTGAATAACCTGAACCTACTCAACCCAGATCTTTCATGATCAGATTCGATTGAGTTCATTTTTTTAAAAGAGTTATTTAGGTTGAAGAAATTTACAACTCAAACAATTGGGTTGGATCTAAAAAGACGTTCCATCCAATCCAATCTAACCCACGAACATCCTACCTGAAACTTCAGTTTTATATTTAATTGATATCTGACATGTTATTATTTTGTTTTTAAAAAAGACCAATCTAGTAGAAACAAATACCAATTTTATGTTTTACTACTACTAGGATCCAATTGTCAATTTTGTGTCGTGAAAAGGTGAATTTATTAAATACATTTGTAGAGTTCATAAATTTATTGGATACAGTATATTTATAATTTAAACATAAAATATAAAGTCTAAATTTAGATCTTTTTTAAAAAAGAAAGTACAAAATTTAGGAATTTGTTATATTTGTAATTTAAGTTCAATTCTTTTATAGCCTAGTTAACATGTACCTTCTTATTTTAGTTTTTCTTTTGATTATTCATATCGATTTTTTTTTTTTTTAACTTTATTTAATTTAGATATCTATTTAAAGTTAGACAACCTAACAAAACACAAAAGTACAACTATACAATGACAAATATATTTTGGCCTAAATTTAATTCAACGATAAAATACAAATTATTAGTGGATGAAAAAAAACAAGGTTATTTAAATTAAGTAAAGGTAAATTTAAGATTCAAATGCTATTATAGTTTCTTAACTCTAAATATTGTTCCATTTAGGTCACAAACTTTAATAAACATTCGTTTTAGTACCTAAAATTTTAAAAAATATTTATTTTAGTCTCTACTATTAAAATTATGTTAACTTCAAAAAAAAATGTGAGGGAACTTGTAATTTTGGATGAGTAGGCTTTAGATAAATTGAACAAAATGAAGGTGAACTAAAATGTCAACAACCAATACGCCAATAACGACTAAAATTTTCAATTGAAAATATCTTTTAAATTCTCTCGTTTTACCACCTTATATCAAAAGTGAAACTTTAAGATCTTATTTGATAACTGTTTGATTTTTTGTTTTTATTTTTTTGAAAATTAAGTCTATTTCATCCACATTTCTTACAAATGATATCCATCTTTCTTAAGTACGATGGTCAAATTCTTAACCAAGTTTTTTTTTAAAAAAAAAAAAAAAAAACCAACTTTTTGAAAACTTTTGTTTTTAATTATCAAAATCTGGCTTGATTTTTTAAACTATCGATGAAAAGTAGATATCAAAAGAAAAAATTTAGAGGTGGAAGTAGTGTCCATAGCCTTAATTTTCAAAAACAAAAACAAAAAAACAAAATGATTACCAAACGAGACCCAGATTTTTTAGCATAGTTAACTTATTTGGTAGCTTAGTCATAAAAAATACAAGTCATCTCGCTATTTTGTTAAAGAGTTAACAAAATCTTAATATATTATATACCAAAATGAGTAAGTAATGAAAGTTCAGGGACTAAAACGAATATTTTTAAAAGTTTAGGGATCAAAATAAAATAATATTTAAAGTTTAGAGACTAACGAACAATTTTAAAAATTCAAGGACCAAAATAAAATATTATTCAAAGTTCAATAACCAAAATAAGATTTAAACCTAAATTTAATATTCGGTTGAGAAAGAAATAACATTGGTGAGTTGTGGTAAATTTACCTATATCAATACATTTTTTTGTACACTGTACAATGCATAGATGAGAGACTCAAACCACAAACTTTTTAATTGTTAACACATTTATTTTCTAGTCGAGTTATGCTAACTTTGTCAATTATATCAACACTCAAGCCTACTTTTTACAAAAATTTACTTCCTAGTAATAATTTAATTGTTTAATATAAAAAAAATGTCTATGAAATTTCAAATACAAGCCTAGCAACGTTTATTTTCCCGACATGTTGGCCTAAATACGTTAACAATGCATACACCATCATCCCAAAAGTTTACCCTTTTTATTTTTATTTTTATTTTTTCTTAAATTATCACCTAAATGTTGGTAGTTCAAACTTGGGAAAATTAAAAGGATATTGTCCTTTTAGAAACTATTTAGGAAAATATCGTTGTTTTCAAATTATTTGTAAAAATATTGTTGTTTTTTTTTTTAAAAAAATAAGTCGAGGGTTGAAAATTCGATCTAGATGGGTTGAATTTTGAACCATCGACCTTCCCCTTTCTCTTTACATTTGGACGTCAAACTTTGAACCCTCGACCTTACCCTAACATTATTATTGAGTCTGTTTAATTATCATTCCGGAGACCTTCCTCATAATTATTTGATGTGGAGAGAACGAAAGATCTTTCTTATTCTGGAGACCTTCCTCATTCCGGATACCTTCCTCATAACACTCATAATTATTTGATGTGTTAAAAATAATTTTGTATTGGGAGAGAACGAAAGAGGGAAGAGTAAGAGAGAGAGCGAGATCGAGATATCCGTACAAATTTTCCTTTTTTTTCTTTTTTTAATTATTACACATTCCACCTTCTTCTTTTTTTTCTTCATTTCTTTTTTTTTTAATTTTCCATTTTATAAAAACAATTTCTAAAAAAAATTTATTATTATTTATAATTTATATAAAAAAAACAAAAAAAAAAAAACCCATCAAATTCTTGGTACCAAATGTACAAAAGGAATCCAAGATTATTATTGTAAAATCTTTAAAACTATTGACCTCATTACTGTGATTAAAATTTCTGTTCTTTATATCAATAATACAATCTTATTTATAGACTTGCATGTGAAGGTTTTGAGTGTTGATTTGATTTATTATGTCCCCAAATTATTATCTAAAATATGTAAATTTGAACATTGAAATTTTTTTTACCTAACCTTTTAGA